>NC_069503.1:919975313-920275313 GCF_027579735.1 Bombina bombina
ATGCATATATATATATATATATATATATATATATATATGTATACATTTGTATTTATGTGTTTATATGTGTCTGTAAATACATATATACACAAATAAATACATATACACACACACTTATATATATATATATATATATATATATATATATATATATATATATATATATATATATATACATATTTAAACATGTACATGCATGCATCTCTATGTTAAAGCTCTTTGCAGTCCACCTGAGGCATCATATATTTTTTTAATATTTGTTTTAGATAGTGTTAATATGAGTGTAACTGTACTTTTGAATGTATTTTTAAAGTTTTTTGTGCAACTTTTTAGTTGAGCATAACAGTTAGCCAAAGTTCTGAAGACATGCCATCCCGACGTGCGTTAAATTCAGTTATGCTCAAGCGAACACGTCTTAACTCATAATAAGCATGCTACTTCTGATGAGCGGAAAGAGCCACAATAAACCCCTTTTTGCTTGCGCGCAACAGTTAGCGCCATAATCTAATAATCATAATCTAGCCCTTAATGTGGTGTTAGAGGTTTCACAGCTTTGTTTGATTATAAGAATGAGCAATAGAGTCGAAGATTCCTCCATTTAAAATTTTACTTATGGCCTGGAGAACCCTTGATTTTATCCAGATGAAATATAGCACCTGCACTTAAAGGGACATTAAACACTAAATACATGCTAGATAGAATGATGCATTCAAAGAAAAGATTAGTCTATGAGTAAAATGTAGATGTATTTTTTAAAGTTTCATTAGTTGTTTAAAAAGTGACAAAATAAGTGTAAAGTTTTAGTGTCTATAAAACACTGGGAGCTGCCATGTTGTAACTTGTGTTACCTTCTCTGCTGTAGCCAATTAGAGACAGTTATAAATAGGTCACTAGAGTGTGCAGCCAATGGCTGTGCTTGATTTAACAGTGTTCTGCACTTCCATTTCTAACAGGAACTGAAAAGCTCACAATTTCAGAATGGAATTACAGGCAAAGAGGACAAAATAAATAATGAAAGTATATTGCAGAGTTGTTTTATATATACAATGTATCATTTTATATTACCATCTCAAAGTGTTTAATGTCCCTTTAAGTGAGTGGCCAACTTGTAGAATTTTGAATAAGAAGAAACCTTAAAAAAGTTGTTCAAGAGTAATTTAGAGGCAGAATGCCCAAGGAATGTTTACTTAAAGGGACAGTCTACACCAGAATTGTTATTGTTTAAAAAGATTAGATATCACCTTTTCTACCCATTCCCTAGCTTTGCACAACCAACATTGTTGTATTAATATACTTTATTAAATTGAAACCTCTAAATGTGCCTATTTCTAAGCCACTACAGACAGCCTCTTATCACGTTCTTTTTTATTAGCTTTTTCCAACAAGAGACTGCTAATTTATGTGGGACATTTAGATAAAATTGTGTTCTCTCCCATGGAGTTGTGCATGATACAGCACTAATTGGCTAAAATGCAAGTCAACAGATAATAAATAAATAGCCATGTGATAAGGGGGCTGTCAGAAGAGGATTAGATACAAGGTAATCACAGAGATAAAGTATATTAATATAACTGTGTAGATTATGCAAAATTAGGGAATGGGTAATAAAGGGATTATCTATCTTTTCAAATAATAAAAATTGCATGATAACTCCCAAGAATTATTAAAGAATTTTCAAATTCTCCAATACAAACTGTAGCTCCTACCCCTCATTAGTTCTAAAGACTAGATTCACTCCTAATATAATAAGAATTTCAAAATTACTATCAAAACAAGTATTTGAGAGAGCTTCAGTCTACTGGCACATTTATATATGCAATCTATTTTTAGAAAAAAAGAAAAGAAAAAAAAAAAGAATGGATAATTTTATCAAATCATGAATCTAAAAATACTAAATCCTTTGTTTCCTACTACCATTTCAAAATTGAGGGCATTCCCCGTCTAAGAGAAAGATTTATGGACCCTTTGGACTATAATTGGCTTTTACAGTTGTGCATTACTGATTTCAATTTAATTGTCCCGGTGGCCCACAACACATTTCTAAGATTCAAATGGAATCCCTGCCCTGGACAATTTATGCCTTCCTTTTAGTCTTATATAAGCCCCTTGGATTTTCACAAAGCTGATGAAAGCGATAGTATCAGGTTTTGCTTTTGGGGAGATTGTCTAATCCTTTGGATGGTATCCATATCATAAATCAAGATAGTCTTCTAGATCACCTAAATAGTACATTACACCTACAACGCTTTTCTTGTCTCGCTTAAAATATGGCCTTTTTAGGTTTACCTATAGATTCACTCTTCTCTCATCCTTCCTTCAAAGAAAATGAAGAATTAAAAAACATAATTTTTCTCAAGAATTTGTATTGAATAGTGGGGTCACTAACATTCTCTAATCAGTAGATTTACTACAGAACCCCTCTATTTCAAAAGATTGACCATCTTTACTAAGGTCTTTCATATTCCCATTTTAGTTAAAGGGACAGTCAAGTCCAAAAAAAACTTTCATGATTTAAATAGGGCATGCAATTTTAAACAACTTCCCAATTTACTTTTATCACTAATTTTGCTTCATTTTCTTGGTATTCTTAGTTGAAAGCTAAACCTAGGAGGTTCATATGCAAATTTCTTAGACCTTGAAGACTGCCTCTAATTTGAATGAATTTTGACCATGACCATTAGAGGGCATTAGTTCATGTGATTAATACAGATAACATTAAGCTCATGCACGTGAAGTGACCTAGGAGTGAACACTGATTGGCTAAAATGCAAGTCTGTCAAAAGAACTGAAATAAGGGGGCAGTCAGCAGAAGCTTAGATACAAGGTAATTACAGAGGTAAAAATTGTATTATTATAACTGTGTTGGTTATGCAAAACTGAGGAGTGGGTAATAAAGGGATTATCTTTCTTTTTAAACAACAAAAATTCTGATGTTGACTGTCCCTTTAATACATTTAATGGCCTGGAATGGGAGAATTATTTTTTGCCAATCTTCTTGTCTGGATCTAGTCATGGCAGCTATTGACGAATACTTTTCTCACGATTATTAATTTTGTTTCGTTAAACCCACCTAGGCTTTTGTCTTATTTCTCATCTTTTTTTTTTTTTTTACAATTCCTTGTATATTTTATGTATTCTTTTCAGCTACCAATGCTTGAAGATTCTTCCAACATGGATGTTCTTATAAAAAATGACCTAGAGATAGTTTACCAGATTTTGCACCTTTCCCTCCCTCATGAGACATTTTCATGATTCAGAGTGTGAAATGCAAATTTGATAATTTAAGTAAATTTAATTTTTTTTTTACAATTTCCAGGCCCAATATAAATCATGAAACTTTCATTTTGATTTCAATTTTTGATGTCCCTTTAATAATGTTTTAGCACTATTTTTCTAAATGAAATGATCTTTGGTAAGTTCTAAAAGGGATCGCTTACCCTGATCTTATCGAAACTTTGTGAATATAAGAAAAATGTTATAAAGAAATTATGTGAATTTAAAGGGACAGTATACACCAATTTTCATATAAATGCATGTAAAAGACAATACTATAAAGAAAAATATGCACAGATACTAATCTAAAAATCCAGTATAAAACCTTTTAAAAACATACTTAGAAGCTCCCAGTTTAGCAATTTTGATGTGGTTAGGCTGAGACACCCACTTAAAGGGGCTAAGAAAACAGAGCAGGTCCCCTCCCTCATCTCCTACTTATGAAAAGACAAACAGGAGCCAGCAGGAGTCTGTAGACTTAGGTCTACATCTGATACTTTGGTGCTTGGTTAGGAGTCTTAAAATCAGCACAATGTTATAACAAAAATAAGCAAAATTATACATTGTTACAAAAACACTCCCAGATGGACTATATAAATATATCATCTTCAAAACATTTATGCAAAGAAAAATCTAGTGTACAGTGTCCCTTTAAAGAAAAGATGTGATTTTGATATTTATTTATATAGATTATGAGTGGAGTGCTAACAGTTATGCACAATCAAAAATGGGTTTATCACGGGTGTTGAAAGTAAATGTGATCACTTGAGCACAATTGAAGTTAAGGCATGGGGTTATCGTCAACTCAGAGCTCTTTGTTAACTATTTTGGTTATTATCAATTGTACCAAAACACATTGGATATATATATATATAGAAATATGTATTTATGAATAAATAGAACATATTCTGCAATGTGAAGAACATTGGAATGTAAAATATTCATATTTTCATGTTGGTTTAGTGCACTTAAATATTTGAGATCAGGTTTGTGCTCGAGTAGGGTGTTTTTGCTCCTTTGACTTCTTTGGGGGAATAGGTTATTGCGCACACAATATTGTAAGTTTGGCTTTTACGCTCGTTAGATTAGTGTGCCAGCAAACAACAGTTTACTTTCAACTTGTAATACAAGCTCAACCCGACGCGCACAAAAAGTTTAATGCTCGAGTGGGAGTGTTTATGTACCACTCTACTTGTAATCTGGCCTTTATAAGAGTGTTGCAGATTTTAAGGGCAAGATGGAAGAGTCTTGAAAAAAAACTGTGCATAAATAAATATAATTAGTAGGAAATTGAACTGGTCTGCTGTCTTTTATGGAGATTAAAAATGTTTAGGTTTGAAGTGATGATTCTGAGAGCTCATAATATGAACTGTTAAGCATCAGGAAGAAATATAGAAAGGGATAGCTAATAGGTATAAGGTGGTCAATTACAGTCATTTAAAAAGGATAATCAAATTATTTAGCTTCACAAATGCCTATATATTTTAATAGTTAACTATGTAGAACAAAAATTAATTAAACTTTCTAATGGATTATAATTGACCGCACGGTTGTTTAAAATTGTTGTGTTGTGTACAGGTCAGATAAGGAGAGACAGAACCAAGTGTAATCAAAAGGTGATGAACATGTATTGACAGAGAACAGCAAAAGATCCAAAAATGAGTCATGTAATGTCTCATACATAGCTGGTAGCACTGAGAAGGAAGAGTAAAAGGACGGTTTGTGAGATAAGGCACATTATATACAAAGGTTATGGGAAAGGAAGTCAGTCAATGGTATCTAAAACATATGGATCAAAGATGTTAGAAGACATAATGGTTTTTTGACTTAGATGTATGTAGGACAGGTGTCCCATCACTAGTAAATGATTAAACTCTACATATTCTCTACTTAGTTTTGGAAGTGTGTGTGCAAATCAATTTTATTTAACATATGTTTGTTATAGGCATGTTCACAGTTTATATTTTTTTTTTAACTTCTGTTATGATATTTTTCCAACTCATCACAGTAACAATGTGAAATTATTATAGTTTAAAACAGGGGAGACACAAACTAGAGAACAAAGCAAAATTATAACTCGTATTAACAGATTATAAAAGAGACATGAAACCCAAAAGATTACTTTTGTGATTTGGATAAAACATACAATTTAAGCAATGTTTCAATTTACTTTTATTACACTGTGCAACAAATATTTTTTTTTTAATATGCTTCCTTACTAAAAATAGTCAGTCAATAAAAAAGCAATATTACAACAATTTAATATTTTCTTGATACAACATAAATAAAAATTGTTTTCATTCAATCAATCGCAATTAACAACACAAAATGAAAAAACATACAGCAATTGAAAGTGCTATCTGTAATAGTGGCCTATTCAGGAGAGCACCTTGTCTTTGCTTGTCGCTTGTACTCCTCTTCTGGGGAATCTCTTGTCACTGTCCAGCAGTAGTCAGTTAGCATAGAATAATTCCACCTACCTGATATCTTCATTCCATTGCTGAAATGTCTTGGTGGAACAGCTCACCGTGCTAATCACTCACTGCACTGCAGTTGTCAGGGAAGAAGTCCAGATGAGAGTCAAGAAAGTGGATTTTGAGTGACATGTTGTAGCCTAATTGATTACACTTTTCTAGACGGTTGTTCACAAGCTCAACATAGTTTCCAGCTCTTCGATTACCCAAGAAGCCATGTACAACATCTTTAAAATCTTCCCATGCAGCTTTCTCATTACCCTTGTAGACTCGCCCAAAGTTTTCATCGGTAATAAGTTCATGAATTTGCTGACTAGCAAAGATTCCTTCCTTAACTTTAGCCTCACTCAGCAGTGGATATATTCCTCTCAGGTACTTGAAAGCTTCCCCATCCTTGTTCCTTTCTTTTACAAAGCTCATTTACGTTGCATCCTGGATTTGAGAGTAAAGCATAACCACAAAACTGAAGACAATGAAAGGAACAACACTTCATTGTATGCAAGCTTTGCACAAACAATAAACAAACAAGCCCTACACTTACTTATCATTCCTGTTCTCAGGTTTGCCAGGTTTCTTACTAGGCCACTAGGAGCGCCACACCCTTTACTCTATACCCATAGCCTACATTATCATAAATGGATTATATCTCGGAACCAAGAGTTAACTGAGAGATTTAAGTGTCATGTTAATATCTTGCATGCTGAAATCAATAAGAAGTAAATATTTTCATTGTTGAACAATGTTATCAAATGTACTTCATTCTCTTGATATCCTTTGTTGAAGGAGCAGCAATGCACTACAGCTAAACACATTGTGTTAGCCAATGACAAGAGGCATATATGTGTAGCCCCCAATCCAATCAGGAGCTAGATCCTGTATACATTTTTTTGGGGTTTCATGTCCTTTAAAATACAAATGTATGAGATTTACCCTTTAGCCTGTTGTACAATTACTGATACTGTACTATATAATAATATATTAATATTATCAAGAGGTACCGTAATATCACTTTAAGTACAATGTGTCTATTACTAGCAGCAATAGAAACTTCCTCATGGTTTTCCCTTTCATTTATTTGTTTGGGGATCTGCTGTTACCAGGCTATTTTGTGTATAATCATCAGTACAAAGCTAATCCTAACAGGGCTGTGAGTGGAATGATTTATATGTTGTTTGTGACACACAGCCTTGTTAACAGCAGCACATATTCATGGGCTATAAGAATCACACATTATAAAGGTTTTCATGTCATTCACTGGCAGGAAGAGGTCCTGACTGCCTGTAATATAGTTAATGTAACTGTAAAATAAGTAATGATTTAATATAAAGTATCATTGCAATATCATAAAGTGTATTTTATTACTAAGCAAATAATTTTTCCAAATATGCGTTAACCACCTAAAGTGGTTTAAGTACATAGTTAAAGTTGTGCTTCCAGGTGAAATGCGTTGCTACTCCAGAGAAGCGCACTGCAGGTGGGCCAATCAGAAAAAAGTACACACATAAAACCACCAATCACCAGCCATATCCTGCTCAGGAATGTCACAACTGTTAGTCAGCATTAACAATGTAGTTTAGTTAAAATGAGAATCTGTTTAATAGTATAATAACGAGAACAATTTATTATGACACATCTTAGTTTGGTTAATAACAACAATATTACTATTTAGTTTGATTCTTGCTTTTTGTTCTCTTTGCTGAGTTGTTTTTTTCCTGGCATAAGGATAGCTGTCTAAATTTAAATTGAAACTAGCATGAATTGCTTGCTGCATACCTACATATTTATTGCCCAGTGGCTGATAGGGGCAACTGCCACAGCTTTATTGATAGAAATGCATCATCCTTCATAAGTCTAACAAGAAAAAGTAGGTTTATTTAGCTCAAAAACTAACCAATATGTTAGCTGGAATAAATACAAATTTAAATACAATATTCCTGTATTTATAAAAGTTAAAATGTACATTTCTTCCATGGGTCATCTGGCCTCTTAGGGATCAAAGACTAAAGTATTGTTACAACAAATGTGTTGCCATAGATGCATACTTAGGCTATTTTAGTAACTTGCTTCTTAAGTGCCAGCTATTTTAATTTCCATGTCCACAAAATACAGACAAGCTTCCACTTGTACATGGGATTTTAAATTCTCCATCATTTATCAGTATGACACAACCACCTCCAGACTGACAAGGTCATGTATATTTTTAGCCTTATAAACTATACATGTTTCTTAGAAGTTTATAATCTTAAGTATTTGATCACATTCACATTCACATTATAATGTTGTTAATTTAATTTTTCAAATTGAACAATTTTGGAGACCTGTTTTATTAATATTTATTATCTTGTCAGCATCTTCTTTTTATTTATCTCATAGTTCTATAAAGAACATAAGTAAAGTTGCATGTGAACTAATCTGCCACACAATAAAGCAATGCAAATCCAGATGGCCAAATTAAGAATACAAAACAAAAAACGGTATACTTAGATTTGTAGGACTGGGGTGGTAAGTGGAGCTGTAATCAGATCTTTAAATCAGATCTCATTACCGTAGGCCTCTGCCACTAGTTAATTCAATAGTAAATTCACATCAGATTTAAGGTTATAAGCCTCTGAGCTCTGGTTAAAGGGACACTCAAGTCAAAATTAAACTTCATGATTCAGATAGAGCATGCAATTTTAAACAACTTTCCAATTTACTTCCATTAACAAAATGTGCACAGTCTTTTTATATTTAATTTTTTTTGAGTCACCAGCTCCTACTGAGCATGAATTCACAGAATAAACATGTATGCATTTGTGATTGGCTGATGGCTGTCACATGGTACGTGTATGCATTTGTGATTGGCTGATGGCTGTCACATGGTTTAGGGGGAGTGGAAATAGACATAACTTTAAAAATTGTCAGAAAAAAAAATCTATTACTCATTTGAAGTTCAGACAAAGGGGCATATGTATCAAGCTCAGAATGGAGATTGATGCCCCTTGTTTCTGGCGAGCCTGCAGTTATGAAGCAGCGGTCACAAAGACCGCTGCTCCATAACCTGTCCGCCTGCTCGGAACAGGCGGACAGACATCGCCGGAAATCAACCCGATCGAGTACGATGGGTTGATTGACACCCCCCTGCTGGTGGCCTATTGGCCGTGAGTCTGCAGGGGGCAGCGTTGCACCAGCAGCTCTTGTGAGCTGCTGGTGCAATGCTGAATACAGCGAGCATATTGCTAGCCGTATTCAGCGAGGTCTGTCGGACCTGATCCGCACTGTCGGATCAGGTCCAACAGACCTTGATAACTAGAGGCCTAAGTGCAATTGCTTGTTATCTTGCATTTGTTGATTATGCCAATCTACGGTGTTGACTGGTCCTTTAACTGTTTTGCAAAACAAAAAAGTTGCACAAAACACATCAAAAGTACATTACAAAGTACACTTACATTCATAATAATAAAAATATTTATAAAAAATATTGCACAAAAAGATATGAGATCTCAGGTGTTAGAAAAATAAAGGCAACCAAAGGTCTTTAACATTGAGATACATACATAAACATGTCTAAAGATCTATATTTTATGTGTATATATATATATATATATATTATTATCGGTTATTATTATTATCGGTTATTTGTAGAGCGCCAACAGATTCCGCAGCGCTATAAACAAAGGGGGAGTACAACAAAACATTTATAGGGATCAAGCGGGTAGAGGGCCCTGCCAAGAGTCGCACTGTTGTAGTCAGCTCTTAAGAAGGTGATCTACAAACAGCTGGACTCTTAGACTTACATGCTAAGGGGGTTCAGGGGATAGCAATGGAGGAGAGGAACTAGTATAAAGAAAGGTTAGTGAAGGTTTTATGCATCCCTGAACAGTAGACTCTTTAGGGAGCACTTGAAGCTTTGAAAACTAGGGGAGAGTATTGTGGAGCGAGGCAGAGAGTTCCACCAGATGGGAGCCAGTCTGTAGAAGTCCTGTAAACGGGAGTGTGAGGAGGTAACAAGAGAGGAGGAGAGTAGGAGGTCATGAGAAGATTGAAGGGGACGGGAGGGAGAGTATCTGGAGACAAGGTCTGAGATACAGGGGGGAGCAATACAGTTGAGGGCTTTGTATGTCAGAGTGAGAATTTTGTGTTTAATCCTAGAGGCAAGAGGAAGCCAGTGAAGGGATTGGCAGAGAGGTGCAGCAGATGAAGAGCGACGTGTAAGGAAGATTAGTCTGGCAGAGGCATTCATTATGGATTGTAAAGGAGCTAGGCGGCAGCTGTGGAGACCAGAGAGGACAGAGTTGCAGTAGTTGAGGCGGGAAAGTATGAGAGAGTGGATTAAAATCTAAGTTGTGTCTTGTGTGAAATGTCTAATTTTAGAGATGTTTTTAAGGTTGAAGTGGCAGGCTTTAGCCAAGGACTGAATGTGAGGAGTGAAAGAAAGATCTGAGTCAAATGTGACCCCAAGACATCAGGCATGCGGGGTAGGGGTAATGATGGAGTTCTCGACAGTTATAGAGAGATTGGGGGTGGAGATTTTGAAAGAAGGGGGAAAATAAGAGATTTATCTTGAGGTAGTGAGAGGACATCCATGAAGAGATGTGAGATAGACAGTTAGTGATACGGGTGAGCAAGAAAGGAGCTAGGTCTGGTGCAGAGAAGTACCTTTGGGTGTCGTCGGCATACAAATGATATTGGAAACTGTTGGACTTAATTAGGGAACCTAATGATGACATGTAGATTGAGAAGAGAAGGGGACCGAGGACAGAGTCTTGCGCTACCCCGACAGAAAGTTGTAACGGGGCAGAGGAGGCCCCAGAGAAGGCTACACTAAAGGTACTGTTTGACAGGTAGGAAGAGAACCACAAGAGGGCTGTGTCACAAATGTCGAAGGATTGGAGGGTTTAGAGCAAAAGAGAGTGGTCAACAGTATCAAAGGCTACGGACAGATCAAGGAGAATAAGCAGAGAGAAGTGGCCTTTTGATTTTCCTGTAAGTAGGTCATTGGTAACCTTAACGATTGCTGTCCCTGTGGAGTGATGGGGACGAAATCCAGATTGCAGTGGATCAAGGAGGGAGTTTAATGTAAGGAAATGGGATAGGCGTGCATATACTAGCTTGCTGAGAAGCTTTGAGGCAAGAGGCAAGAGGGAGGAGGGAAACAGGGCGGTAGTTGGATGGGGAGGTTGGACCAAGGGAAGGTTGTTTGAGGATAGGTGTGACCAGTGAATGTTTCAGAGATGAGGGAAATATACCAGTGCTGAGGGAGAGGTTGAAAATTTGTGTGAGTATAGGGGTAAGAGTAGAAGAGAGGGAGGGGAGTAGCTGTGAGGGGATAGGGTCAAGGGGACAGGTTGTGAGGTGAGAGCATGGTATAAGTGCAGAAGCTTTTTCCTCAGAAACAGGGGAGAAAGAGCTAAGTTTATGGCTATGACGGTTGTTGTTGATTGCGAGCGTTTGAGGGGGTGAGAGAATGGAAGTATGTTGAGAGCTGATTTCGTTTCTGATGGAGTTGATTTTGTTATTGAAGTGGCTGGCAAAGTCTTGAGCTGACAGAGCAGTTGTATTAGGAGGTGTGGGTGGGCGGAGAAGAGTATTGAAAGTATAGAATAGACATTTTGGGTTTGAAAAAAGAATAGAGGTAAGAGTAGAGAAGTAATGTTGCTTATAGAGATTAAGAGCAGAATAGTAGGAGTTCAAGATGAATTTGTAATTAAGAAAATCAGCTGAACTCTGAGATTTTCTCTAGTGCCGCTCAGCAGTACGGAACATCTGCATAGCTACTGTGTCAGAGGAGTATCCCAGCGCTGAGGATGAGTGTGTGATTTCCAAGCTATGATAAGAGGGGCCAGATTGTCAAGGACAGATGTAAGGGTGGAATTATAGTGCAGATAGATTGGTCAGGGTAGGTAAAGGAGAAGGATGAGAGGAGAGGTTTGAGGGAATTAGCAAGCTGTTGCTGATCTAATGACATAATGTTTCTATGAAGTTTGGTGTGAGGAGTAGAAGGAGGGAGAGTTATAGGGAGGGATGATAAGTTGCAAGTGAGGAGATGGTGGTCAGAAAGAGGAAAATGGGAGTTTGTGAAATTTGAAATAGTGCATCGATATCTAAAGATCAGATCAAGGTAGTGACCGTCTTTGTGAGTGAGTATATATATATGTCTACATATGTACATGTGTACATATGTATTTATGTATTCATATGCGTATATATGTATTTACAGACATATATACACATATAAACACATTAATACATATGTACACATATAAAGACATATATTTAAGTGAATTGGAGCCCTTTGCAGTTAAGTAGATGAAAACATGAAAAAGCATATTTATGTAATATTTATATTTAAAAAAGGTTGTAACTATGTATTTATTGTAAATATTTCACATTCCAATATTCTTTACATAGCAGAATATGTTCTAAGTATTTCTTTTTATATATATATATATATATATATATATATATATTACTGTATATAAATATACCTATATATAATCATGTTGATATATAGGTATATATATATATATATATATATATATATATATATATATATATATATATATATATATATATATATATATATATATATATATATATAAATAAAAAACATCAGATATATGTAGAAATATTTGTTTATGAATATATAATTCTATGTGAAGAACACTGAAATGTTAAATATTTATATTTTCATGTCGAGTTAGCACACATGAGAATATGTGATCTGCTTTGGACGGGAGTGTTCTTTTTTTTTTCTCTTTTGACTTCTATGGGGGAATATGTGAACGCGCAAACTTTATTGTAAGTTTGGCTTTTTTCACTCGTCGGGATAGCATGTGAGTTAAAACAGTTTACTTTCAACTAATATGAGTGACACCCGACGTGCGCAAAAATATTACTTCTAGAGCAATTAACACTCGAGCAGGAGCATTAATTAGCACTTCACTTGTAATCTGGCCCTATATGTCCATATTAGTCCTCAGACCTGACCATCAGCCTTGCAGCCTCTATCTGCCAACCACATCAGACAATTGATGAGACTCACCTTAGGACACCTGGTAACACTATGTCTAGTAAGGGTATATCATGATTATTTGATTATTATGTGATGTGATCACTAATGACATAGATGACTTAATTTATGTCACATGTGATGTAGAAATTCCTTTATCTTCTTTCAGTAGGAGAATAGAAGCAGCACCAAACATGTAGCTCTTGTTTACAAACAATCTAGGAGAAGACCTCAAATGAGCAGATTAAAAAGCAAAGTGACAGTAATGTAAAAAAACAAGAACAAACCTAACTGACAGGTATGTCAGATAAAGAAGAAGCAACATCACATGAGGCGGATCTTTATTAATTTTGGGAATAAAAATCTGTAATCCATCTTGAGAATTTTTAGAAATCAGACCAGATGCATAAACATCACCATCCCGCCTTTAGTGAAGCACTTTGCATATATCGTAGACACCCACCATAATTTTAAAATTAGTATGAATTGTGAATCTACCTTTTCAAACATCAATACCAGAGCATTATTATCATATCTTTGGTGTTCTATCCATAGCTAGTTCGTTTGCCATAATAACAAGATGAAGCCAACTATTGTCACAACACTGGTCATTTTTTCTCTACCACAGTTGTAAACAAAGATAAAAGTCAGCGCTTCTAAAATGTATGGAACTATATAAATCAAAAGCTGTATCAAAAGATATAGTACGGGTTGGTAACAAATATATATTACAATAATAGGCGGTACACAGATACGTTCACAATTACATGTATGATCAATATCCACCAATGTATGTATAATCCAGTACCTTGAAGATTTGTTAGTCCCAAATATTTGAATGGTGCAAATCACACATTAGGGAATGCACAAACGTTAGTTATAGTCTACACCTGTGTCCACTCTGTGTGCTGCTCTCCTGGGAGATTTATCAACGAATAAACCCCAAACGTGAGACAAGGAAACTGAAAAACATAGAAATGGAGAAGCGCCACCTGGACTCAAGTGAAGACTTTTAATACAAATATAAAATATAAGGATTCAATCTGATGTGCACTTTATGTTTTTAACTCTGGTGCTCTGAATACCATGTTTTATTCTTTTTCCAAACGGTCATATCTTCAAACATTCTGGGATTCCTAGGTGGCGGTGAACCGGGAGCAGCACGGACGCAGTAAGATTTAACGGCACTCACCTGCCTTAAGGATTCAATCTGATGTGCACTTTATGTTTTTAATTCTGGTACGCTGTCTACCACAGTTATGCACAATCACCTTTGTATAACCTAAAACATTGTCGGTTGGGTAGATACATTAACATTCCGTCTAGCCGCTCCAATTTCTCCAGTCGATCTCTTTCTTACAATTCTGTTATTCTTTGGAGCTCATTTACTAAACAGTGAGGAGTTGAGGGAAGTTTAGTAAAGGGTTAGATAAAATAACACAGTAAATGAGGAAAAATAAGAGACTGAAGAGGCCTATTGTTGAAACTAGCTCATTGTCTCTGTCAAAAGTCTAATTCTGTTATTGTCTCTAAAGTAAGCTATCACTAAACATGAAGAGAAAATAACCTTGGAATCAGAAGATCAAAAATGCTTCAGACTTATGCTACAGAGTAGGGGCAGATTTTCTTTACAAGAGTGGTTATTTAAAAAGATGTGTAAATGCTTTGAGTTCATTCTAGATTTTCTTTAAAGGCCTATTATACCTTGAGAGTTTTTCATCTTCCTTAGCTACATTTCTGGAGGTGAAGGAAAGGCAAGCTCTCACAATCTGGTTCAAAACTTCCTTATTCAGAGACCATTTCCCTGGGTGAAAGGAGTGGCTCCCAATTATGCCTTTGTATTGTAATATAATTTGAATATAGTAAATGTAGTGTATACTATAAATTCATGGTTAATTACACAAGAGTCCAACATTAAACACACAGGAGTGCCACAACATTAATTTGCATTGCTAAGTGTGGCACAGTCTGAAAATATTTGATAACCACTGCCATATGCTTCTATTATTTCATACTACAGTTGACAAGTCTAGGAGTGCTTCTTACATCAATTAACTAAATTTAAAGTTACGTATATTTATTTGTACATATGAGTAAGAATCCCTATATTTCTTTAGTTTTTTAATTTTGACTGAGATCCAGTAATTTTATGTTTTGCTTTTTAAACTCAGTGTTGATTTACCAAGAGCATGGTTCTTTCTTCATTATTCATGCATTAAAATAATTGAAATAGATAATTGTGGACAAAAATGTTTCACTTATTGTTTAAATACATACAGTATTTTAAGGGAAGAGACATATCTAACTTCTATAAAAACACAATTACATAAATGTTAATAATTCATATGACACATAATGCGATTAACTTAAGTGAAATAGCTGATAATTACTATTTCTGCAGGGTTTTTTATACTATATGATCCAGAAATGAGAAATGATATAAACAGCAATTACTGGAGGCCAACCCATGGACAACATACAGTGGAAATAATCAAAGACACCACTGTGGTGGTAATTGGCTTTAACTTTGAAGTGTTACTGTACTGCAGTGTTTTCCATTAAAATAATTTTATCGTGAGTCATTAAGATTGTGGCATGTATGATGACTCACATTGCATTCCATTTGCTATTTCTGTTGTCTTTCACTGATAAGTTCCCAAAAAAGTACCAGTATATCATATATTATTTTAGGCAAGTTGTATTTTTGAGGATTAATTTTATTATTGAACAACAACCATGTTCTCAATGAACCCAAAAAACTCATTAATATCAAAGCTGAATATTTTTGGAAGTAGTTTTTAGTTTGTTTTTAGTTTTAGCTATTTTAGGGGGATATCTGTGTGTGCAGGTGACTATTACTGTGCATAATTATTAGGCAACTTAACAAAAAACAAATATATACCCATTTCAATTATTTATTTTTACCAGTGAAACCAATATAACATCTCAACATTCACAAATATACATTTCTGACATTCAAAAACAAAACAAAAACAAATCAGTGACCAATATAGCCACCTTTCTTTGCAAGGACACTCAAAAGCCTGCCATCCATGGATTCTGTCAGTGTTTTGATCTGTTCACCATCAACATTGCGTGCAGCAGCAACCACAGCCTCCCAGACACTGTTCAGAGAGGTGTACTGTTTTCCCTCCTTGTAAATCTCACATTTGATGATGGACCACAGGTTCTCAATGGGGTTCAGATCAGGTGAACAAGGAAGCCATGTCATTAGATTTTCTTCTTTTATACCCTTTCTTGCCAGCCACGCTGTGGAGTACTTGGACGCGTGTGATGGAGCATTGTCCTGCATGAAAATCATGTTTTTCTTGAAGGATGCAGACTTCTTCCTGTACCACTGCTTGAAGAAGGTGTCTTCCAGAAACTGGCAGTAGGACTGGGAGTTGAGCTTGACTCCATCCTCAACCCGAAAAGGCCCCACAAGCTCATCTTTGATGATACCAGCCCAAACCAGTACTCCACCTCCACCTTGCTGGCGTCTGAGTCGGACTGGAGCTCTCTGCCCTTTACCAATCCAGCCACGGGCCCATCCATCTGGCCCATCAAGACTCACTCTCATTTCATCAGTCCATAAAACCTTAGAAAAATCAGTCTTGAGATATTTCTTGGCCCAGTCTTGACGTTTCAGCTTGTGTGTCTTGTTCAGTGGTGGTCGTCTTTCAGCCTTTCTTAACTTGGCCATGTCTCTGAGTATTGCACACCTTGTGCTTTTGGGCACTCCAGTGATGTTGCAGCTCTGAAATATGGCCAAACTGGTGGCAAGTGGCATCTTGGCAGCTGCACGCTTGACTTTTCTCAGTTCATGGGCAGTTATTTTGCACCTTGGTTTTTCCACACGCTTCTTGCGACCCTGTTGACTATTTTGAATGAAACGCTTGATTGTTCGATGATCACGCTTCAGAAGCTTTGCAATTTTAAGAGTGCTGCATCCCTCTGCAAGATATCTCACTATTTTTGACTTTTCTGAGCCTGTCAAGTCCTTCTTTTGACCCATTTTGCCAAAGGAAAGGAAGTTGCCTAATAATTATGCACACCTGATATAGGGTGTTGATGTCATTAGACCACACCCCTTCTCATTACAGAGATGCACATCACCTAATATGCTTAATTGGTAGTAGGCTTTCGAGCCTATACAGCTTGGAGTAAGACAACATGCATAAAGAGGATGATGTGGTCAAAATACTCATTTGCCTAATAATTCTGCACTCCCTGTCTATATATATATATATATAGTATTATAAGAGCTTTACATTCTTATGTATTTAAGGCCGCTCTAAATTGAGAGACATACTATTGAGCTTTTCCTTTCATTGCAAATTTAGCTTAACAATTTGCTGCCTAATCGGGATATTTTGCTTTTACTATAAGGAATTCACCAAGAGGTCTCTCCAGCTTTTCCATCTTGATTGGTCTTCTCAATCTCTTCATCTTCACAATTTCCTATGCGATTCTGTGCAGATTATTTGCTAAAGCTCATTCATTTTCTTTGTGACTCAGCTACATAGAAAAACTTGAAAACTGGTGAAACCGAAAAGGCTGGTAAAACCAAAAAGGCTGTGGAGGCTGAAGAGACCCCTTAGATACCCCATATTTTATTTCAATACAAAACGTGCTTTAAAAAATGTTTCAGCTATTACAACAAATACATTTTCAATTTATCAAAAAGGGAAATTGAGCAACTGCCTAAATGCACTTAACAGAAACAAATTCCAGGTAATCTAGTCAGATAATGTGTATCTTACCATTTCCCTTTGTACTGCAAATATGGCTGATGAGTGCAGGATGATGGAAGAGAAACAGTGGCTTTATAGCATTTTAAATACAAATTAAAAAATGTGGTGCACAGAGAACTTGATGTAAAAATATATAAAGCATCATTGTTTTGAACTGATGAATATACATTTTTATATCCCTGGAAAGTGTTAAGAATCAACATCCTTAACAAACCTATTTGGACTGATTTTAAATAACATATCTTGAATTTTAAACAACATATTTAAAAAACCATATGGAACCCCATGAGGAAGTGTTTTGTGATCAACTGGAATACTATTTGTGAAGGTTCTTTACATAAATAATCTAATTAGTTTTTTTGGTATGTAGTAAAAACAAACATTGTAAACCATTGTGAGGACAATTTTGCTGATGGATTTGAATGACCTTGAATTTAATAAGCCTTGAAAAATCAGTATGAACATAATCACATGACACCTCTAATGGACTGGGTCAAAAGATTTACTGTTAAAATATAAGAGCTAAAAGGATCAAACTATCTAATGAAAAACAGGCTTACACACAAAATGTAGGTGTTATTGTAGCCCTTTCTAGCATTTAAAGAATTAACCTAACAGTAAATGTAATGTAACCATTTGCTTAAAGGGACACTGTACCCAAAAATTTTATTTCGTGATTCAGATTGAGCATGAAATTTTAAGCAACTTTCTAATTTACTCCTATTATCAAATTTTCTTCATTCTCTTGGTATCTTTATTTGAAATGCAAGAATGTAAGTTTAGATGCCGGCCCATTTTTGGTGAACAACCTGGGTTGTCCTTGCTGATTGGTGGATAAAATTATCCACCAATAAAAAAATGATGTCCAGAGTACTGAAACCAAAAAAAAGCTTAGATGCCTTCTTTTTCAAATAATGATAGCAAGAGAACGAAGAAAAATTGATAATAGGAGTAAATTAGAAAGTTGCTTAAAACTGCATGCTCTATCTGAATTACAAAAGAAAAAATTTGGGTTCAGTGTCCCTTTAAAGGGATATGAATCCCCCAAAAAAATCTTTTGTGATTCAAACAGAGCATAGTTTTAAAAAAAGTTTCCAATTTACTTCTGTTATCAAATTTGATTTGTTCCCATGGTATTTTTTGTTAAAGAGATACATAGGTAGGTGTCTGGAGCACCACATGACAGGAAATAGTGCTGCCATCTGGGGGTCGATCCGATAAAAATCGTCGCCCGCAAAAGCCGGCGACGCCAATAATTGCGCGGATTTGGTATCCTATATACGGCGTAAGCTAGAAGTTACGCGCGTATATTTCTGCCGTCGCCCGCAGTTTTTTGGGCCATAGGCAGGTATACCAAACCCGCGCAGTTTGGTATCCAATATGCAGCGTAAGGACTTACGTGGCGAAAATGGAGAAAACTTACTCCATTTTCACCTCGCCACAAAAAGCAGCCGTAAGAAGCCTTACGCTGACTATTGGAGCCCCGTAACTCCCTAAACTATCTAGAAAATAAACCTAACACCTAACGCATGCGCAATGTCTATCTCCCTGTCAACCGCGATCTGCTAAAATAAACCTAACACCTAACGCATGCGCAATGTCTATCTCCCTGTCAACCGCGATCCCCCCCCCCCCCAAAATCCCTAATAAAGTTATTACCCCCTAAACCGCCGCTCCCGGACCCCGCCGCCATCTACATAAACTAACCCCCTACTGTGAGCCTCTAAAACCGCCGCCATCTACCTTATCTATCCCCTAATCTGACCCCTTACACCGCCGCCACCTATATAAAAATTATTAACCCCTAATCTAATCCCCCTATACCGCCGCCAGCTATATTAATATTATTAACCCCTAATGTAAGCCCCTTACACCGCCGCCATCTCTATTAAAATGATTAACCCCTAATTTAATCTACCTACCCCGCCAGCTATATTATCTATATTAACCCTAAGTATATTATAGTTAATATAGGTATTACATTATATATATTAACTATATTAACCCTAATTATATTAGGGTTAATATAGTTAATATAGTTACTATAGTATTTATATTAACTATATTAACTCTATCTAACACTAACACCCCTAACTATATTTATATTAAATTAATCTAATTAATTTATAAACTAAAATATTCCTATTTAAATCTAAATACTTACCTATAAAATAAACCCTAAGATAGCTACAATATAATTAATAATTACATTGTAGCTATGTTAGGGTTAATATTTATTTTACAGGTAAATTGTTAATTATTTTAACTAGGTATAATAGATATTAAATAGTTATTAACTATTTAATATCTACCTAGTTAAAATAATTACCCAATTACCTGTAAAATAAATCCTAACCTAAGTTACAAATACACCTACACTATCAATAAATTAAATAAAGTACAAACATCTATCTAAAAATACAATTAAATTAACTAAACTAAATTACAAAAAAAAACAAACACTAAATTACAAAAAATAAAAAAAAGATTACAAGATTTTTAAGCTAATTACACCTATTCTAAGCCCCCTAATAAAATAATAAACCCCCCCAAAAAAAAAAATTCCCTGCCCTATTCTAAATTAAACATATTTCAAAGCTCTTTACCTTACCAGCCCTTAAAAGGGCCTTTTGTGGGGCATGCCCCAAAGAATTCAGCTCTTTTGCATTCAACAAATACAATCCCCCCCCCCCCATTACAACCCACCACCCACATACCCCTATTCTAAACCCACCCAAACCCCCCTTAAAAAAGCCTAACACTACCCCCCTGAAGATCTCCCTACCTTGTCTTCACCACACCGGGCCGAACTCCTGATCCGATCCGGGCGATGTCGTCCTCCAAGCGGCAAAGAAGAATTCTTCCTCCGGCGATGTCATCCTCCAAGCGGCAAAGAAGAATTCTTCCTCCGGCGATGTCATCCTCCAAGCGGCAGCAAAGTCTTCATTCTTCCGGCGGCATCTTCAATCTTCTTTCTTCGCTCCGCCGCCGCGGAGCATCCATCCCGGCCGACTGCTAAACTTGGAATGAGGTACCTTTAAATGACGTCATCCAAGATGGCGTCCGCCGAATTCCGATTGGCTGATAGGATTCTATCAGCCAATCGGAATTAAGTTAAAAAAATCTGATTGGCTGATTGAATCAGCCAATCAGATTCAAGTTCAATCCGATTGGCTGATCCAATCAGCCAATCAGATTGAGCTCGCATTCTATTGGCTGATCGGATCAGGAGTTCGGCCCGGTGTGGTGAAGACAAGGTAGGGAGATCTTCAGGGGGGTAGTGTTAGGCTTTTTTAAGGGGGGTTTGGGTGGGTTTAGAATAGGGGTATGTGGGTGGTGGGTTGTAATGGGGGGGGGGGTTGTATTTGTTGAATGCAAAAGAGCTGAATTCTTTGGGGCATGCCCCACAAAAGGCCCTTTTAAGGGCTGGTAAGGTAAAGAGCTTTGAAATATGTTTAATTTAGAATAGGGCAGGGAATTTTTTTTTTTGGGGGGTTTATTATTTTATTAGGGGGCTTAGAATAGGTGTAATTAGCTTAAAAATCTTGTAATCTTTTTTTTATTTTTTGTAATTTAGTGTTTGTTTTTTTTTGTAATTTAGTTTAGTTAATTTAATTGTATTTTTAGATAGATGTTTGTACTTTATTTAATTTATTGATAGTGTAGGTGTATTTGTAACTTAGGTTAGGATTTATTTTACAGGTAATTGGGTAATTATTTTAACTAGGTAGATATTAAATAGTTAATAACTATTTAATATCTATTATACCTAGTTAAAATAATTAACAATTTACCTGTAAAATAAATATTAACCCTAACATAGCTACAATGTAATTATTAATTATATTGTAGCTATCTTAGGGTTTATTTTATAGGTAAGTATTTAGATTTAAATAGGAATATTTTAGTTTATAAATTAATTAGATTAATTTAATATAAATTTAGTTAGGGTTAGATAGAGTTAATATAGTTAATATAAATACTATATTAACTATATTAACCCTAATATAATTAGGGTTAATATAGTTAATATATATAATGTAATACCTATATTAACTATAATATACTTAGGGTTAATATAGATAATATAGCTGGCGGCGGGGTAGGTAGATTAAATTAGGGGTTAATCATTTTAATAGAGATGGCGGCGGTGTAAGGGGCTTACATTAGGGGTTAATAATTTTAATATAGATGGCGGCGGTGTTAGGGGCTCACTTTAGGGGGTTATAGATATAATATAGCTGGCGGCGGGGTACGGGAGCGGCGGTTTAGGGGTTAATAACTTTATTAGGTTGCGGCGGGGTAAAGGAGCGGCGGTTTAGGGGTTAATAGCTTTTTTATTGTTAGGCTAGTGAGGGGGGATAGCGGATAGAGGGTTAGACAGTGCGGGCTATGTTAGGGAGGCGTGTTAGACAGTGCGGGCTATGTTAGGGAGGCGTGTTAGACAGTGCGGGTGATTTAGACTTTAGTCAGGTTTTATAGGCGCCGGCAGATTCTAACGTGGCGCAAGTCACTGGCGACGCCAGAAATTTGTACTTACGCAGATTTCTGGACATCGCTGGTTTGTGAGACTTACGGCACGTTAGCATCTGACGGCGACCTATATGGGATGGCTCGAGTTGCGAGCTGAAACTGCGGGCGACGCCGGTTCCCTCGCTTGCGCCGCAAACTGCGATCGATATCGGATCGCGCCCCTAGTGCGCTTGCATATGGTTAACATTCTTGCAAAACTGCTGCCATAGAGTGCACCACACATGTGCACGCTCCTGATCTTACGTTCCTGCATTTCAACAAACAATAGCAAGAAAACAAAGACAATTTGATTATAGAAGTAAATTAGGAAGTTCTTTAAAATTGCATGCTCTATTTGAATTATGAAAGAAACATTTTGGTCTCAGGGCCCTTTCAGGCTTCTCTTGCTATAATTTATGATTAGAAATCTAATCCCATACTGAATGAATTCCAAAGAGAGTACAAAGGTACAGACAGATATATCAAATAGTAGATAATAAAAAATTATATAGATAAAAAAAGGTTATAGAATATTTTGACACCATTTTGCATTTTTAGTTATTTTTTTTATTTTACAAGTCCATCTTTTTTATGCAAAAATCATGATTATTGTTCAACTTTCAGATTAACAGTCACAATTTTTCGTCTCTAGTTTAGAATGTGGAGGTGAGGATAACATGACATTTGTTCATTGGATACCTCATGAAAGCAAGTGATTCATTAGTTCTTCTCAAACCTTTATTTAACTTCACTCAATAAATAATGTGATATTTAAAAATTGATTATATATCCAGAATGTCACCACAAGAAAACATCTGAAACAATGATACTGGTTAAGTTTAATGATATATTATTAAATGAACTATGAAAGAGCAATATTAATACGTTAAAAAGTTAAAGGAACAGTAAAGTCATAATTAGACATTTATGATTCAGATAGAGAATACAATTTTAAACAACTTTCCAATTTACTTGTATTCTTTAATTTGCTTCCTTCACTTGTTATCCTTTGTTGAAGGGTTTATCTATGTAACTTCAGGACCAGAAGAGCTACTGGGTGCTAGCTGCTGATTGGTGGCTGCATATATATGCCTATTGTCATTGGCTCACCCTTGTGTTCAGTTAGAAACCGGTAGTGCATTGCTGCTCCTTCAACAACTGATACCAAGAGAATGAAGCAGATTTGATAATAGAAATAAACTGGAAAGTTGTTTAAAATTGTTCTACCTAAATCATGAAAGAATATTTTTGGGTTTCATGCCCCTTTAAAATTGAAATATATTGTGATTCTAATTTTTAAAAAAAATATATTTTAAATGTTTATATTGCACTTTAATTTGGGACTTTTTTCAACATACTATATGACACCATTTTCACTTTGTATACATATAGAGCTAGATTACAATTGCTGCTTAAACATATTAGTGCTATTGTGCATTTTCATTGCTCTTGCACAATTACGAACGCTTCTATTTTGACATTCATATTACAAGTCCAAAGTAATTATTTATTGCTCAAGCGATAGTCTAGAGCACACTAACATCTGCAAGTCAGCACTGGTGCACTAAATCTCTTACATAACAAACTTCTATTGGGGCTTAGTAAAATTCCTGTTGGATATCACTCAAACTATTAGCCAGTGGTGTGCTAAGCTAAGGGTGTGCTAAGCCAATGGTGAGCAAGTAGTTCTTCATGAAGTTCTCTGCTAAACTATTAGTAATAATGGTTTAAGTCAGGTCTTAAAAAAACACAACATTTTAAAGCAGTATTTTGGACTCTGCTCAATCAAACTCTTAACTCACCACTAGTAAAACAAGAGCAGTGTGCTCCACTGAAGTCTATGAGGAGAACAAGTTAATTAATCGCTGTATCTGAAGTCCTGAACCTTGCATCAGGTTTCGCTTGCATGCTACCTTTTTACTTTCAACTTAAAGGGACACTAAACCCAATTTTTTCTTTCATGATTCAGATAGAGCATGCAATTTTAAGCAACTTTCTAATTTACTTTTATTATCAATTTTTCTTCATTTTTTTGCTATCTTTATTTGAAAAAGAAGGCAAGCTAAGGAGCCTGACGATTTTTGGTTCAGACCCATGGACAGAACTTTTTTTATTGGTTCTGTCCAATCAGCAAGGACAACCCAGGTTGTTCACCAAAAATGGGCCAGCATCTAAACTTACATTCTTGCTTTTCAAATAAAGATACCAAGAGAATGAAGAAAATGTGATAATAGGAGTAAATTAGAAAGTTGCTTAAAATTGCATGCTCTATCTGAATCATGAAATAAAAATGTGGGTTCAGTGTCCCTTTAAAATACATGTCCTAACCCGCCCGTGTTACAAGTTTACTTGCAAAGGTATTAGCGCTCGAGCAGGAGCACTAATTAATGCTCCACTTTATTGTTTAATTTCTGGAAAACAGCTCCTCAAAACACAAAAAGTTGGTCCTTCAGGGCCTCAAACTTCCACCAGTGAATACATGAACACTGGAATCAAAACCAAGCATTAATATTTAAGAATTTGGGGGGGGGGGGGGGGGTTTTCAGCTGTCTCATATATAGAAGATGAATAGCTGGCTTCTATTAAAGGGACAGTATACACCAATTTTCATATAACTGCATGTAATAGACACTGCTATAAAGAAGACTATGCACAGATACTGATCTAAAAATCCAGTATAAAACTTTTTAAAAACTTACTTAGAAGCTCCTAGTTTAGCACTGTTGATGAGGTTGACTGGGACACCCAGTGAAATGGGCTGGAAGAGCAGAAACTACCCCTCCCTGCATATGAAAAGACAGATATTATAAACAGGAGCCAGCAGTAGTAGTAAACACATGTATACATCTGACACTGTGGGGTTTGGTTAGGAGTCTGAAAATCATCACAGTGTTTT
This sequence comes from Bombina bombina, assembly GCF_027579735.1. Lineage (NCBI taxonomy): Eukaryota > Metazoa > Chordata > Amphibia > Anura > Bombinatoridae > Bombina > Bombina bombina. The sequence goes on from NC_069503.1 coordinate 920,000,214, forward strand.
TAAAAAAAATAAGCAAAACTATACATTGTTACAAAAACACTCCCAGATGGGCTATATAAATGGATCATCTACAAAACATTTATGCAAAGAAAGATCTAGTCTACAATGTCCCTTTAAGTTCTGTGAGTTTATGTAATAAATGCAAGGGTCAGAACTCAGAAGAAAGATGTAGATAAATCTTGAATCAGAAAAAAAATATTTTTTATTATTCTTGTGAGCTGCTGGTGCAATGCTGAAAACGGCGAGCGTATTGCTCGCCGTATTCAGCGAGGTCTGTCGGACCTGATCCACACTGTCGGATCAGGTCCGACAGACCTTGATAACTTGGGGCCATTGCGTTTCAGCTAAACACAGACTTCTCCAGATGTCAGCAATTCAAACAATTCTGTTACTAAAGTAAGATAAAACACAAGCTAAAAGTTTTTTTTTAACCCCAATCTCTCAACCTATAAATCTCTGTGATTGCTTGTTCTCAAACTGAAAATAGCACACACACAAACCATATGTTCTTATTCTTTTATAGCGAATATGTACAAGCACAACATTTAGATTCTAATAAGAATTCTTATCAATATGCATGGATTAGTTCATCTCTTTTGAAATTAAAATAATTGGAAATTGATTAATACATTTTTAATTTTGGTCCCTAGGCCTGAAAGAAAAACTGACTACCCAATGTGCGAGGAACATGAAGATGAAAAAATTAATATATATTGTCTCAACTGCGAAGTGCCAACATGTTCCATGTGCAAAGTATTTGGTCTTCACAAGGATTGTCAAGTTGCTCCTCTGAATCATGTTTTCCAAGGACAAAAGGTAAACGTTTCTGACATAAAATTACTTTAAATTTAAATCCCCCATAATATATTTAATTATGCATAATAAAAAGTGTGCAGTGTACTTTCATCATTTATTATATCTATTTTCATGTAATGTAAGTCTGATCTGTAAACAGACATGAGTGCAGTAATCTACACAGTAATTGCTTGATGCAGGCGCTCTTATATAAAAAATCCCTAATTAGCCACAGCAAAGCAATTTAAATATTAAAGGAACATGAAACCCAAATTTTTTTCTTTAATAACTCAGATAGAGAATGCAATTTTAAACAACTTTTCAATTTATTTATATGATCTCATTTGCTTTGATCTCTTGATATCCTTTGTTAAAAAACATACCTACTGGGAACTAGCTGCTGATTGCTGGCTGCACATATATGCCTCTTGTAATTGGCTCTGCCGATGTGTTCAGCTAGCTCCCAGTAGTACATTAGTGCTCCTTCAACAAAGAGAATACCAAGAGAATGAAGTAAATGTAATAAGATAAGTAAGTTGGAAAATTAATTTAAATATGCTCTATCTGAATCATGAAAGAAAATGTTTGGGTTTCATGCAAAGCTAGGCAAGTCATTTGTAATGCAGTGCTTACTTGCTGATACATACTAAGCTTACAGTATGCTTTAATATCTCTACACTGAAATTCTATCAACGATTGAATGATGGATAATTTATATCCTGAACAAAAATATATATATAATTTTTTATTGTGGATGCAGCTGAGCAACTGAGATTTGAGCATCAATTTATTTACACAAATATATTTCCTGCTAGCTTCATTATAAATGTAAACATTTTAACATTTTAAATGGACATTAAACACTTTAAGGTGGTAATATAAAATAATAATTGTAAATGTATATAAAAAAAACTGCAATATAATTTCATTATTTATTTTGTCCCCTTTTCCTGTAATTCCATTCTGAAATTGTGAGCTTTTCAGTTCCTGTTAGAAATGAAAGTGCAGAACACTGTTATATTCTACACAGTCATTGGCTGCTCATTCTAGTGACCTATTTATAACTGTCCCTAATTGGCCACAGCAGAGAAGGTAACCTAAGTTACAACATTGCAGCTCCCATTGTTTTATAGACACTAAAACTTTACACTTATTTTGTCACTTTTTAAACAGCTAATGAAACTTTAAAAAAATACATCTACATGTTATTCACAGACTAATCTTTTCTATGAATGCTTCATTATATCTAGCATTTTTTTTAGTGTTTAATGTCCCTTTAATGATATTTAACAGATTTAAAGAGACATTGACTTCAAAATTAAATTTCTATTATCCGGATAAAACACACCTAAAAATAACAAGCTTCTAATTTGTTTCTAAATTTGTGAGTTGATCACAATCTCATACTTGTTTTTGCCAGATAACGATTTCTGTTATTATGTTTTTCCAGTAATCACAGTCAAAAAATGCTTCAGCCAATAATAACCCTGAAACTTGAGGTTGTTACCTCCCAATAGCAACTCAAAATATTTTTTCCCCTTGTTAATCTCTTGATATTGTAATTAAAAACAAAAAGTACATGATTAAAGGGATAGTATACTGTAACATTGTTTTTCCCTTAATATGTTTCAAATTACTTTTTTTACCAGAGTATAAAATGTATGAGAATTTGCTTTTTAAGGTTTATTTGTGTATTTGAAATAGCTGGTTTTGTGTTTTGAAACCACAACCTAATAAAATGGGTTGAGCTTGTAGGTATAATCGCTAAAGCAATTATTTCAAATGCCAATATAAGGGTAAAGGAAATACTTGTAAACAATTTAATACACTCCAGCAGGTAAAGTGGATCATTGGGAACAAATTAAAGTGGAGAAAACGTTTGCGTAAACTGTCCCTTTAAAGACAAACAAAATGGTGACATTGGCGACATTATTATTTTATGTTAAAAGGCTTGTTTTTATTTTAATTTTTTATAACTTTAATTGATTGAGCTGGTAGAGCTTGGTGATCTAGAAGGGGTGATCTCTGTGTGTTTTGCTAATGCACAGAACTAGGGTTACAGTGTACTTGATTGGGTTCCCAGCAATTATTTGAAAAGTGTTATCTCTGGGTTTATCATCTTTTTATCTATGGAATTCATTGAAAAATGACCTTGTAAATGTGTTGTGACGTATGAAGAATTTGTATTATCAGAATAAACAGGACTGGCAAATGTTAAGTATAGGACTACATGTGTGTTGCAAAAATGCTTCTATTCAAAATCAGACTCTTATTTCTTTCCTAAATTATAATAATGAACTTGATTGTGAAAGGGATTTAGCACTCAAAACATATCTACATTCTAAAATATATGCCTCTTTAAAATCAGTTGGACAATTCCCCTAAACTTCAGCTTGCTTGTGATGTAAAGGGTTGTGTGTGTAGATGGATCAAACAAATATCACCAACACTGATTCTCAATACACATTTGCTTCAAATTAAACCCAAGTAGTTTTTAATCATATATATATATATATATATATATATATATATATATATATATATATATATATATATATATATATACACAGTATGTGTATATATATATATATATATATATATATATATATATATATATGTATATGTATATATATATATATATATATATATATATATATATATATATATAAATTAATCTGCTGAACAATTCAGCTCTTTTATCCTACAAATACAACCTTACTTAAATATACATAAAATAGATGAAAGCAGAGACCATATATCCCACATTCAGTTTTAATACAGCTGAACCAGAACAAAGATCAAAAATGTTATTTTAACTAATAGTATTAATGGACCACTGTCACATACTTAATATGATAATTACTATTAATTTGCTTGATCAGTGTGAGTTCTTTGTGTCTAATTGTATTATATATTCATCAAAGACAGGTGAGACTTCAGTCACATTCAGATGCTGCACTGCACATTTCAAAAGATTTTCATTTTAAATGTATAACAAAATATCCAGTTATTCTGTGTACTGCTATTAATGGTATTTTTAATATAGTATTAAAGCTACATTTCCAGTTTATTATTTGTTTTATTGCTTAAAGGGATACTAAACCCATTTTTTTTATTTCATGATTCAGATAGAGCATGAGATTTTAAGCACCTAATTTACTCCTATTATCAATTTTTCTTTGTTCTCATGCTATCTTGATTTGAAAAAGCAGTACTGTAAGCATTAGAGCCAGACCATTTTTTGTTCAGCACATGGGTAGCACTTGCTGATTTGTGGCTAAATGTAGCAAACCAATCAGCAGCTCTACCAAGGTGCTGAACTAAAAAATGGGCCGGCTCCTAACCTTTTATTACTGCTTTTTCAAATCAAGATAACATTTGAACAAAGAAAAATTGATAATAGGAGTAAAATAGAAAGTTGCTTAAAATTGCATGCTCTATCTGAATCATGAAAGAAAAAATGTGGGGTTAGTATCCCTTTAAGATAAAGGGCACAACCGCCAACCCCCCACAATGAAAAGTACCTAATAAAACTATTAACCCCTAAACCGCCAACCACCCAAAATAAAAAAGCACCTTATTAAACTATTAACACCAACACCCCACAACGCAAAGTATCTAATAACACTATTATTAACCCCCTAAACCGCCAACCCACCACAACACAGAGTATTAACCTAATAACTAAGCCCCGTAACCTAATGCTCCCTAACTTAACCCCAATTAAAATACAGTGAAATAAATAAAAAATATACTAACTACCTTAAAAAAATAATTTAAAAAATTACAAAAAAATAAAAAACCTAATTTACGTAAAACCCTAACATTACATAAAAAACCCTACCATTATAGAAAATAAAAAACATAAATTACTAAAAAAAAAATAAACATTACAAAAAATAAAAAAGCTAAAAATGCAAAAAATAAAAAAACCTAACATAACACAAAATAACAACTCAAATTATTCAAAATAAAAAAAAATATTCCTTATCTCATATCCCTGTTAAAAAACAAAAAAAAACCCTTAATCTATAAATAAATTACCAATAACCCTTAAAAGGGCCTTTTGTAGGGCATTTCCCTAAAGTTAACAGCTCTTTTGCCAAAAAAATAAACCAAATACCCCCTAACATTACAACCCCCCCCCCCAAAAAAAACTATTTTAACAGCTTTATATATATATATATATATATATATATATATATATATATATATATATATATACAGGGAGTCTTACTCCAAGCTGTATAGGCTCGAAAGCCTACTACCAATTAAGCATATTAGGTGATGTGCATCTATGTAATGAGAAGGGGTGTGGTCTAATGACATCAACACCCTATATCAGGTGTGCATAATTATTAGGCAACTTCCTTTCCTTTGGCAAAATGGGTCAAAAGAAGGACTTGACAGGCTCAGAAAAGTAAAAAATAGTGAGATATATTGCAGAGCGATGCAGCACTCTTAAAATTGCAAAGCTTCTGAAGCGTGATCATCGAACAATCAAGCGTTTCATTCAAAATAGTCAACAGGGTCGCAAGAAGCGTGTGGAAAAACCAAGGCGCAAAATAACTGCCCATGAACTGAGAAAAGTCAAGCGTGCAGCTGCCAAGATGCCATTTGCAACCAGTTTGGCCATATTTCAGAGCTGCAACATCACTGGAGTGCCCAAAAGCACAAGGTGTGCAATACTCAGAGACATGGCCAAGGTAAGAAAGGCTGAAAGACGACCATCGCTGAACAAGACACACAAGCTGAAACGTCAAGACTGGGCCAAGAAATATCTCAAGACTGATTTTTCTAAGCTTTTATGGACTGATGAAATGAGAGTGAGTCTTGATGGGCCAGATGGATGGGCCCGTGGCTGGATTGGTAAAGGGCAGAGAGCTCCAGTCCGACTCAGACGCCAGCAAGGTGGAGGTGGAGTACTGGTTTGGGCTGGTATCATCAAAGATGAGCTTGTGGGGCCTTTTCGGATTGAGGATGGAGTCAAGCTCAACTCCCAGTCCTACTGCCAGTTTCTGGAAGACACCTTCTTCAAGCAGTGGTACAGGAAGAAGTCTGCATCCTTCAAGAAAAACATGATTTTCATGCAGGACAATGCTCCATCACACGCGTCCAAGTACTCCACAGCGTGGCTGGCAAGAAAGGGTATAAAAGAAGAAAATCTAATGACATGGCCTCCTTGTTCACCTGATCTGAACCCCATTGAGAACCTATGGTCCATCATCAAATGTGAGATTTACAAGGAGGGAAAACAGTACACCTCTCTGAACAGTGTCTGGGAGGCTGTGGTTGCTGCTGCACGCAATGTTGATGGTGAACAGATCAAAACACTGACAGAATCCATGGATGGCAGGCTTTTGAGTGTCCTTGCAAAGAAAGGTGGCTATATTGGTCACTGATTTGTTTTTGTTTTGTTTTTGAATGTCAGAAATGTATATTTGTGAATGTTGAGATGTTATATTGGTTTCACTGGTAAAAATAAATAATTGAAATGGGTATATATTTGTTTTTTGTTAAGTTGCCTAATAATTATGCACAGTAATAGTCACCTGCACACACAGATATCCCCCTAAAATAGCTATAACTAAAAACAAACTAAAAACTACTTCCAAAACTTTTCAGCTTTGATATTAATGAGTTTTTTGGGTTCATTGAGAACATGGTTGTTGTTCAATAATAAAATTAATCCTCAAAAATACAACTTGCCTAATAATTCTGCACTCCCAGTATATATATATATATATATATATATATATATATATATATATATATATATATATATATATATATATATATATATATATATATATATATATATATATATATATATATATATATATATATATATATATATATATAATGCAATAATGAGCACTCTCACCTTAATGGCAACTGCCAGGGTGCCAGCGGTTAAATATATCAAGTAGGAGAAGGCACTCACTGGTCATTTCAAGTGTACAAGTAATACGTGCGCTACATGCAACGTGTCTAAACAGCCGCAATAAACCCCTTTTCACTCGTGTGTAACGATTACTGCGACACTAGTAATCTGGCTACTAATTGGGTTATTTTTTTATTCAGCAGAGTCAGCTATTTAATATACAAAAATATACACAAATTAGTGATTTAGCTTTTTAACTCTACAGCAGGTATAACAAGTCATTGAAAACACATCAACGGGAAACCAATTTTACTCTACACTGTCCCTTTAAATAGATCTGAAAATGGCATTAGTACAATTTATCTATGAACAAACGCAATGCTCTTAGTAAAAAGGTTTGAAAAATATTTGAAAATAAAACCTCAGAGGCCAATTTTGTGGTTATGTATGAGCAGTCACAATAACTTTAACAGTGCTATTCATTTTGGTTAATATTTTCAGTGTTAAAATTATTATCACTTGAGAATGCTTGAGTACGCTCCACTTGTAATCTAGGTCATTGCAGTTTAATACAATCATACAACCAATTTTATTTTAGTCCAGGAAATGAGCCAAGATGGCTGACAGATGGAGTGTCTTTGACGGAGGGTCAGGGGTAGGCAACATGAGGTTATATTAACAGCAATCCCAGGTGGGGAGGTCAAAGGCACAGTTAGGCATTTGTAATTGGAGCTTAGGTGGCTTCCAGTTTCACTTTGTAAAACCAAGCTATAAATAGGGGAAGGAAACACAGCAGGACAGAGCTTCTAAACAGTAACCATCTTACTAAATGAGGGACTGTTGGTTTCATTAAAAAATGAAAGATATAATTATTAAAATAGCTTGTTTCTGTTTTTTGTAATAAATATATTGACACTGTTGTTCATGTGTGATTTTAATGTTTATTTAGTCTGAACTTTCGGACGGCATTGCCATATTGGTTGGATGTAACGATAGGATACAAGCAGTGATCAGCCAACTGGAGGAGACATGCAAGACGGTTGAGGTAAGAATACATTTCACCTTGTAGTATATTTAACAACCTGTCCTGTTACAAGACACAAGCATTAAAGGTCCATATTAGTGTAGATGTGCTAGGTATTTTGTATTACACAATGTTCCTTTTTATATATTTAACCTCTGCATAGAAGTTAAAAACAAAGTTACGTTCCCGCATCAGGTGCAATACAGAGCATTTCCTGAGCAGGATATGACTGTTGATTGGTGGCTATGTGAGTATGCTGCTCTTTATTAGCTTACATAGGGGTCGAATCCTATCTATTGTCTAATGTGTTTTGGCAGGTTTTAAGCCAGTAAAGGGCACTTTTAGTTTTGACGTGATCACAATAGCCATTTTTTGGCTGTTTCTCAGAGCTGCATATGCATTTTCGGCTTGCTGAAATATGAAATCGGAAAGTTCTCTGCAATTACAATCCATTTTCTCAATACCTTTGAAAAGGTTTTTGAAGACCATTTTAAACTTATTGAATTTGACACCAGCACTTAATAATTATATTGTTTTGTACATGTGTAAGACAATCTGAAATGGTCACAGATAACATTTTAAATGTGTATTTGTATATATGGTATAGATTCACTAATGCTCTTTTCATCACTAATGTATAGTTAATCTGCATTGGACACAAATTTTCAAACAAACATGTATGTCAATTTACATATATTCATGTTATTAATACATATGTACATATTTAATGTGTGATATCCCGTACAGCTGCAAGAAAAGGGAGAAAATGGAAATCAGGGCCCCAACATCTAGAATTGGCATGTAACAATCATATTCTGTAAATGTTTTCAATTCACACTCGCATTGTCATGATTTTCAGTTGCAGTACAGTCATCTTCATAAACGGGCTATCATACGAGATTGTTCCTTTGTAACTGGGCTTTCAAATGGGATTGTGCCTTAGTTATGGAGTTTCAAAATGAACCATGCTTTTGTGATGGGGATTTCAAATGGGACTGTGCCTTTGTGACTGCAAAGACAAAACCTGTTTTCCAGATTTTTCAGCTACCTTATTGAAATCCCGAAGGCACTATCCCATTTTAAAGTCTAGTCATGGGTCCTTTTGAAATCCTGGTCACTAAGGCATGATCCAGTTTAAAATCCTGGTCACTAAGGCATGATCCAGTTTGAAATCCTGGTCACGAAGGCACAATCCTATTTGAAAACCCATTAACCAAGGCACGGCTCCTTTTGAAATCCCAGTCACAAAGGGACCATCCCATCTGAAAGCCCCGTAACAAAGGCTTCCCATATCTTCTGAAACCAAGTTAATTAGAGTCGATATTGGAAATATTGGAATTAACCGCATAGTTAGAATCGAACATTTGTGTAAAACTCTGTAATGAATTAAAGAATCTTGCAATTGCTTTAACATGTTCCAAATATTGTAACCACTGTCAATGAACAAGCTTTCTGGTAGATTATGAGTTTTGCGTTACGGCTTTTAACTCTGAAAAATGGCAATTCCAGTGTAATGGTCAGTAACGCATATTACGAGTTGTGTCGGTATTGCTATACCGCAAGCTTTTTAGCCTGTAACGCAACGTCCATTCCGCACTCAAAAAATTACATTTTTGCATGGGATTTTCATAGCACCGGTATTACAGGTTGTGCGTTGAGGCTAAAATGCTTGCGTTACAGCCTATACAGACACAATCCATACCGCCATCTGAGACCATTTGTTATGTGTTTTGAGCAACAAAAATGTTTCACAAAACTCATAACTAAACTGTTACAAAATACACTAACACCCATAAACTACCTATTAACCCCTAAACCACCGTCCACTATATTAAATTTATTAACCCCTAATCTGCCGCCCACCGACATCGCAACTATTAAATAAACCTAATAACCCCTAATCCGCCACCCCCGACATTGCTGACACTGTAATAAAGCTATTAACCCCTAATCCGCCGCTCCCCGACATTGCCGCCACTTAATAAAGTTATTAACCCCTAAACCTCCGGCCTCCCACATCGCCGCCATTATAATAAAGTTATTAACCCATAAACCTCCGGCCTCCCACATCACTGCCACTTAATAAACCTATTAACCCCTAAACCACTGGCCCCTAACATCGCAAAACACTAAATTAAACTATTAACCCCTAAACCTAACACCCCCTAACTTTAAATTATAATATAACTATCTTAAAATAAATAAAAATTTACCTGTGAAATAAAAATAAACCTAACATTAAACTATAAATTAACCTAACATTACTATTATAATAAAATTAAAAAATACTACCAATTAAAAAATCTAAATTAGAAATTTAAAAACACCTAACACTAAGAAAAAAAAAAATAAATCTAAAATTACAAAAAATAATAAACACTAAATTACAAAAAATAAAAAACACTAAGCTTACAAAAAATAATAAACGAAATTATCAAAAATATAAACAATTACACCTATTCTAATAGCCCTATAAAAATAAAAAAGCCCCCCCAAAATAAAAACACCACCTAGCCTACAATAAACTACCAATAGCCATTAAAAGGGCCTTTTGTAGGGCATTGCCCTAAGTTAAACAGCTTTTACCTGTAAAAAAATACAAAGTCCCCCCAACAGTAAAACCCACCACCCAACCAACCCCCAAAATAAAAAACCTAGGTCTGAAAAAAAAACAAAGCTACCCATTGCCCCTAAAGGGGCATTTGTATGGGCATTGCCCTTTAAAGGGCATTCAGCTCCTTTTCATTGCCCTTAAAAGGGCATTTAGCTCTTTTAAAAAAGCCCAAAGCCCTAATCTAAAACCCCCCCCAAAAAATAAAATACACAGCAGGCAGAAATGTAACCTTAATTTGAGCCAAACTGGTAGCTGTAAGATGTGCCAATGGTAAATACTGATGTGCTAAGTAAACAGATAGATAAGGATGAAAACAAATCCTATATATAGTAAAGCTAACTATTGTGTCAATTAAGTCGATTATATAGTGACTATAGTGTCAGTTTAACATACTGACCAAAAAATAGCAAACAATAGCAAACTCAAACATGCAGAGTGTGGCAATAAAGCAATCTAAAGAGCCAAAACAATGTATCTGATATAACAATAACACAAAAGTGTCCTATATAAAGGTTAATCCAATCCAGAAGGTATCACAGCTCCACTAATGAGTCACGCCACTGCACAAAGAAGATGAATCTAGAACATAAAGGATAGAGGGCACCACATGGTGCAGATCAGGCAGGAAACCAGACATTAACAGTACAGGTGCTGGTGGAATCTTACTCACATGATGAAGAGCACAAATGTGCAAAATAGGTAAGCCGGGACCAATGTGTCGTCCGGCAGACACCCAGGCACAATTCAGATTACAAGTATCCTCGTCCCAACCAGGGGGAGTCCAGAGATATTCCTTGATGCTGAGAGAGATGTCAGACGATGGTCAGTGGCAGAGGTTATCTTATCTTAAGGCCCAATGGCAGACTATTATAGCCAAAGAGAACAAGCAGCAGTGAGATAAAAATGTTAAAAAATTTATTTAAAAAGTTAAAATCAGGGGGGGGCGGAGCTAGCCTGCTTCAGAAATGGACGCAAGCTGAAAGAGCTCCGGTGTGAGGCCGGTTTTATGAAACTTTTAACGGCTTAGGAACATCTATCTATAAGTGCCTATTAGCTACAGAACACCTGCTGACATCATTGATCGAGTAATAGAAGTTTTAAACTCCAGCCAGCACCGTAGAAGATCAGCACCTCTAACACAGCGTGGCCGACCACGCGGTCCGACACAATCACCCGGAGGCCACTACATTCTCAAACCACAGGCCTGCTCGGCTGACTAACCATCATCTCACCCCACCGGAATACAGGAGACTGTGATCAGACATCGAGCCGATACGTGACCGCAAAATCCAACGGCTACATACGCCGCAGTGAGTAAATCTTTCAGAGCTTCTACACAAGGCCACACATACAGAGCCGCTACATAAAGGGGAATGAAACCCTGTGACAATATATATAGATGAATCTGCCACACACCATATGTTAGCACAAACTAAGACACTGTGAATAACTCAAGGATAATGGGCAGTTATAACTGCCATAACTAGGCCACGTGGATATCTAGATAACAGTTGCAAAAATCATCTTCATCTCAATCCTCTCCATTTTTACCAGGAGTGATTAATCCCCTCTCAACGGGCAGCAACCTAGCTCACTACCCGGCACTAGCCTGACTCTGATAGTTCCATCTAAACCTGGTTTAACATTGCTTCTTCATGGCTACTAGGAAAGGGCCCAGAACTGAAAAAACATTAAAGGGAACTGGGGCAGCTACACCTAAAGTTCACTCTTTCTTTAAGGCAATGGATAACCCCACTGCACATACTCCCTCTTCTCCTTCAAAATCTCCCCCTGCACAGACAGAGTCGGACATAACATTGGAAGAAGACAATATTCTTACTAAGGCAGACATACTATCTCTCCCCTCAAAAGAAGATTTCTCCAACTTCATAACACAAGTTAGCTCAATGATTAAATCAAGCCTCACTGAGGTTAAAAAAGAAATTAGCGAAATAGGCAATAGAATTGCAAATCTGGAAGAAAGCCTAGAAAGCACAGACAGGCTACTTGATCAACAAATCCAACATTCAACATGCAACTCCAATATAATTCAGCAACTACAGGACCAGGTTGAGGACCTGGATAATAGAGGCAGACGCCACAATATCAGGATACGGGGAGTCCCTGAATCTATTAAAGCTGCAGACCTGCTGCCCTTTCTCCAGAAACTGTTTAATGAGCTTATGGGAAACAAACATCAGGAGGCCGGGGGAAAGGAATACCTGCTAGACCGTTTTCATCGTGCCTTAAGACCCCTGCCCAAAGACCCCGCACCCCCGCGGGACATTATACTGAAATTCACTAACTACAAAGACAAAGAGGATATCCTATCTGCAGCAAGACAACGAGCACCTATTACTTTTGAAGGATATGCTTTACAATTTTTTGCAGACCTGAGTCAAATGACTTTAACAAAGAGGAGGGAGGCTAAACCTCTGACACTGCTTTTGAGAGAACAAAAAATACCATACCGTTGGGGCTTCCCCTTCTGTCTCAGAGTAGTAAAGGACAATGTTACTGCTATCTACAGAAGCCCCGAAGATCTGGAATCATTCTGCTCCCAACTGGGCATTCGGCCCCCTACTCTCCCCTCCATATCCGACATGCCTCCCCCACTTAAAGATCAGCGAACAAGACGACAAGATTGGACTCAGGTCTCACGCCACAAACGAAACAGAACACAGCCCAAAGAACCATCCTCAAACCCGGATTGATCCCCTTGAAAATCATTGAACTAATGCAAAGAATATACGGTTATGCTTTTTGTTTTTCATTAGCCATACTGTACATACCTAGAATAAGCAACTGGTTCCTAGCCATCTAGACTTATAGCAGTAACATTAGACCCCCAGTTTTAATGTCCCCCCACTTAGTCCCTACATATGGTTATTAATGTCTGTTGATTATCTCAGCTGTCAAAAGTGAGATTAACCTCCCATATGGCCTGTTACAATTGCTGCCCATATTCCTAGATGACCTACCAGAATTCACGTTCCTATAAATAATGTGATTAGATAACCGGCCTGCTACCAAACGTAGTAGCAGCCACTTCCCCCCCCCACTCTATATATGAGTACTCCTGTTAGAATACTCATGCACTGTTTGTTTAATTTTTGGTGTTTTCATATTGATGTTCAGTCTACAACTGGATTATTAATTATTGTGTTTTCTCCTTTTAGACTTTTATCTGTCCTCTGTTTCCCCCTTTTCTTCCTTACTCTTACTCTGTCCAATTGGTCTGGATGGGGCGGTACGCTTCGAAAGGAATTGCGGCTTCAGGTAAGAACTACCCTTCTTATTCCCCTTAGCAAACACGTTCGCACCCACCTGCATACACTTAGGTTACACATCTTAAACTGCCGATTACCCAGAACATCATGGCGCCTCCATTAGTCTCAATAGTTACACAGAACGTTAAAGGGCTCAACTCTCCCACCAAACGCTCCGTAGCACTGGCGTGGTTCAAAAAAATAAAAGCAGACATAGTCTTTGTCCAGGAGACCCACTTCCCTAAGGACTCCCCCCCTCTATTCTCTAACAAAGAATACCCTGTGGGATACTTTTCCCATAACACTAGGAAAACAGGAGGGGTGGGGATTCTGTTCCATAGACATTTACCATTCCAACTACTAGAAACTGTCTCTGACCCGGGAGGTAGGTGGATAATAGTGACTGGCTTACTATTTAACAGGCCGTTAACATTGACTAACATTTATGTTCCTAACACAAAACAGTCCAAATTCCTGAAAACACTCAAACGTCATATTCTCTCTCACCTGAAGGGACCTCTTGTCATGGCAGGGGACTTTAACTTAGCATTTGACCCCACCTTGGACTGTTCGACAGGACGCAGCAGTGTTCCCCCTAAAACACTCACTGACACAATGTCCCTCACGCAAACCCTGACTTTACTTGACACATGGAGACTGAAACACCCTTCCCAACGCACCTACACCTTCTACTCAAACCCACACAGAAACTACTCCCGCATAGACTATGTTTTAGCTGATCAATCTATATATGGTCAAATTCAGAATGCAGAAATTACCCCAACTAGTTGGTCAGATCACGCTATGGTATCAATAACCCTTGAATGGTCAGAAACCCCTCTATCCCCCTTGTTTGGAAGCTAGACGAAGCGTTGCTAAAAAATAAAATACTCTCCAAACACATAGCAGATACCGTTGAGGAATACTTTAGAATTAATAACACAAATGACATCTCCCCCCACTCACTTTGGGAAGCACATAAATCGGTCCTGCGTGGAGAACTGATCAAACATAAAGCCTTACAGACAAAACACTTTAGAACTCAAATTTCGACTATTCTGCATTCCATACGCACCCTAGAGAAACAACACCAAGAAACACCCGCTGACCTCTCCCTTTCCGACCTCCTGAGGCAACACAGAAATGACTTAAATAGATTACTCTACAAGGAAGCCCAAACTAGGGCGATATATCTCAAAAAGACATCCCTGGCTAGGTCTAATAAGATAGGCCCCTCTCTTGCTAGAGTCCTTAGGGAGCGTAGGCTAAACATGCATATTCATAAGATAGTGAATACTGCGGGGCACAGTTTAGTAAGTAGCCCCTCAATAGTTGAGGAGTTTAAAAACTTCTATAGCAGTCTCTATAACCTACAGACCCCCCCAGCAACTGCAACGCCCTTAGCCACAGAACAGTACATACAAGACGCCTCTCTTCCTAGCATCCCTAAAGAATTATCAGAACTCCTAGACAGCCCCATTACTCCTCAGGAAGTAACAACAGCCATAAATTCCCTCCCTTTACATAAAAGCCCAGGTCCAGACGGGTTCTCAAATGCCTACTATAAACAATATAAAAACCTACTCATCCCCCACTTAACAACTCTATTTCAGTCCATAGATAAGGGAACAACATGGTCAGAGGGCTCCCTTGAGGCATACATATCAGTTATCCCTAAACCAGATAAGGACACCACTCAGGTGGGCAACTATAGACCAATATCTTTACTTAATACAGATATTAAGCTTTACTCAAAAATATTAGCGTCCAGAATGAATAAAATCTTGCCACAGGTCATTCACACCGACCAATCTGGCTTTATCCCAAAAAGAGAGGCAAGGGACAACACCACAAGGGTCTTACACCTAATTGAACAGTCCGGCCGGTCAAAAATACCCACCATCCTGATTTCAACTGATGCTGAGAAAGCATTTGACCGGCTGGACTGGGCCTTCTTGAGGCTTTGCCTGACTACTATTGGGATAGGATCCATGATGCTTCGGAGGATCTTTAGCCTCTACTCCTGCCCGACCGCCAAGGTCAGGGCAAATAACACACTCTCTGACAGCTTTAGAATCCAGAATGGCACGAGACAGGGGTGTCCCCTGTCTCCCCTACTGTTTGCCGTATCCATTGAGATACTAGCGGCCCACATTCGGAGAAACCCACATATCACAGGCCCACAGCTAGGTCCCAACACGTATAAGCTCACTCTTTATGCTGACGATGTTCTCACCTTCTTAACACATCCACACAAGTCCCTGCCACACTTATTGACAGAATTTAAGAGATTTAGTTCCCACTCTAACTTCTCCATCAATGCTAGAAAATCTGAAATCCTTAATATTAACCTGCCAAAAGAAAGCTTTGAGAACCTCAAAACCCTTTGCTCATACACCCTACTTCAGGATAAACTCAAATACCTTGGAATTTATTTGGCCCCCTCTGTTAACAAATTGTTTAAACTCAATTACATACCACTATTATATAAACTCAGGAAAGATTTTGACTCCTGGCAGGAGAAACCCCTGTCTTGGTGGGGAAGAATCCAGGCAGTTAAAATGACCACCTTGCCCCAAATCCTGTATCTTCTTCAGGCTGCACCAATCCAACTGCCATTGTATTTCCTGACCAAATTACAATCCATGATAAATTCTTTTATCTGGGGAAAGGTAAAACCCCGTATTAGTAAAAAGATCTTGATGAAACCCCTGCGCAAGGGAGGCCTGGGGGTACCACTAATATCACATTATTATAAAGCTGTAGTCCTACAAAAAATCCTAGAGTGGCATGACATCACACATACAAAAGCATGGTCCTCCATAGATTCCTTCCTGTTGCGCTCACCCACTTTAGGACCATTGTGTTGGATTAAACAAGCATGTAGACCCACACTAGCTAGAACCTCCCCCCTCTACGCTCACTACTTCCGTACATGGGATGACATCAGACTTAAGACTAAAGGTCTCACGACATACATCTCACCAATGACACCAATTCCGATAAATGCGGAATTCCACGGGGGGCTTATCCTGAACGAAGCGTACTCCCCTGACACTGGCCCAACTATACCGTTCACTTACCTGACCGAGGGAGGAAAATTGAAACTCAGATCGCAGCTTGTAGAACTAGTCGGTGGAACTTTCTCCCGATGGCTAAAATATGCTCAAATTACACATTTACTAGGCTCATCACCCCATAAACAGGATTTACTGAGGGATCTGACGAAATTTGAAAGACTCTGTCTAGAGGGAGTGACGCCTAGAGGTTCACTGTCTATTACTAAAAGACTGTTAGATGACACCCTTACCCTACCCCCATCCTCATATATTACTAACTGGCAAACTGATTTAGGAATCTCTATACCCAAAGAGCAATGGGATAACATATGTTATAACTCCGCCAAGTCCTCCTCCTCCCCCAGAATTTTGGAGCTTAACCACAAAGTCCTGTTTAGATGGTACCTTACCCCTGACAGGCTTAAACAAATATATCCTCAATCTAATGCCACATGCTGGAGAGGTTGCGGATCTCCGGGCACAATGGCCCATATCTGGTGGCACTGCCCGAAACTACTCCCATTTTGGGGAGACATTACTCAAAATTTGAAAACTATCATGGGAGAACAATTTGAACTGCCCCCAACCACAGCCCTTCTAAACTACAAACCACAGAAAATATGTAAAATAAAATGGAAACTCCTACAATATAGCTTAAACGGAGCCAAACTACTTATTGCGCGCAAGTGGAAATCTGCCCAGATCCCAACTCGACAGGAATGGCTACATAGCACATCAGAACTACTAGAAATTGAGGAATATGCATACTTTAAGAGTGGTGGTCTTGACTTTTACCATAACATACAATTTTACTGGCAGACCCTCCTGCACGCACAGATAGTTTAACAGACTCTACAGCCTTGGGGTGGGCCGCCCCGTCTGGATCAACCCTCCACTTTATCAAATTATTTAGCCTTCCCTTTCTTCTATTCTTCTCCGCCCTTTCCCCTTTCTATGTCCCCATTTCTCCTCTTGTTCCTCTTTCTTTTCTCTTTTTCTTTTTCCTTAATGTCTTAGTCTGTATAGACACATGTTTTTTGAAATGTTATGGTTTTCATGCAATTTATGTTTGTGAGGATTGCACCTTGTACGAGAGGATACCGGATGGAGAAGTAAACGTTATATCGAACTGTTGAAAAGTCAGGTAATGAGTGATATGTACCATCACTAACTTAAAAGATCAACCCCCTCTCAACACCGTACCTGCTAATATTACCTGACCCTTGGGAAACTTCCCTGACCACTAATTTCATCAAAGACTCTCTCCCAATGGACAATGCCCCCCCCCCAACCGTCTGTGTAATACAGTTCACTAATACGATTTATCTGAGTATCTATATGTACAACATTATGGTTATTTTCACTGTAAGTGTAATCTTTTCTTACTCAATAAAATGTTTTAAAAAAAAAAAGTTAAAATCAGAGCAACCTGTTTCTCCGTGTCACAGCACGGTTTCATCAGGCTGTATCTCAGCTGCAGACACTTATACCTAATAATGTGCAATGGGCAAACAGGAAAAATAACACACCCACAAAATACATAGATAGCTTGTCATGGGCATAAATATAACATGTACATATTATATTACTATATCATATAGAAGAGGAGTCCCAATCCCTGCAAGGTCTGTATAATCATCCAGACAACAGAATAATCTCTATCATGAGTTAGGAACAACTTTGTTATTAAAAGTGCTATTCTTTTCCAATAGGGTGAGGTGGTTAAGCCTTGACACATTCATCATCATATTAAACAACCAATCAAATGAAGGGGCGTTACTAGGTACGTAGTGTGGGCCACCATTCATAAAAACTACAAAACGATATAACAATGAACGAACCAAATCTTTTACTTAAGTAAAGGGAATAAGATTATTTTATCAATTGAAGCAGAAGTCCCAATCCCTGCGAGATCTATACGATCTTCCAGAAGTTTAAAACAAATTCCTTATTAAAGGTGCTATTCGTTTCAAATAAAGAGAAGTGATTATACTTGACGTTTTCATCATCATGTTACACACCCAATCAATTGAGGGGGCGTTACTAGATGTGTGGTATGTGTCAACCATTCATAAACACTACGGGGCTATATAGCGGTGATCGCACCACACCTTTTGCCTATATAAGAGGGATTAAATGTCATAAAAAAACATGCAATCGTGTGTACAGTCAATATATGATCATGTCATAGAAGTGATAAATAATACGATCGTCTCAAAGGGAGTATACCCAAAATAAGAGACGAAGGGGGAATAGTTAAAGCGTGAAACTGATAGGTTATCGTCATTAGTAGTCTAGGTTGTGTCATAAAAGGGAAGTGAAGATGTGGGGCTCCTATATGTATATAACAAATACCGCTAATATATAGGGTCTTCATAATACACAATGGCATAAAATACCACAATAGGTAATAAAAAGCAAAAAAGTATGTGCAATAGAAATAGCATCTGTTAGGCCTCCTAAAAAACACAATTACAGTTAGTACCGTGCAAAAAAGTGATAGAAAGAAATTGGAACTTCCAAGAAACTGACAATAGCAAACTAATAAATAACAAACTAATAATATATAGAAATAGGAGACGTACAAAATAACCAATATGTTAAAGTGATAATTGGAAAAGTCCAAAACGAAGTTAGGTAAAATGCGAGATACCACCGTTAGTACAGTGAGTCACACACAATCAGAATAGTAAGTAAGAATAAACTCTAGCAAGCAGTTACATCTAACCAGTAGTAGAAACTAATACTGGCAAAGGGGGCTAAAAGAAGCCAAAGTGAGCATGGTGCCTATCAGGGAGATAATCATCTAAAATCCGATAATAATAATACTCCACAAAAGAGATTAATACAAGAGTAAGCGCACAAGATATAATAACAAATATGGGGAGATTCGTTAGTCCAAGCCACAAATAAATAATAACAAAAGGAAAAACTAAATTGTGAAACTAATCTACAGGTGAAAAAGGAACTAGGAAAAGGAAACATATAATCAGTGGAGCTCAAAAAGTGGCTAGGTCCATATTCATATTGAGACCAAAGGGAAACAGGGTCCTTAGCTTGTAAATCCAGTAAATTTTCCTTTGTCTCAATCGATTAAATCTGTTATATATATGTGAAGGGGGAATACTTTTGATTGGGCAGATATTAAAGGTGTTGAGGGAACCGTCATGATGAATATTACAATGTCTAGGGACACTGTGGTTCTTAAAATTATTCTTCATATTCCTATGATGTTCATTCCATCTGTTTCTAATTAATCTACAAGTCCTACCCGCATATTGAATCCCACAGAAATTACAAGTTAACAGAACTGAACATCATCCAAGGCTTAATAAATCTAATCATTATCCCCAGAAAGAATATCATAACAATATTTTTTTTAAAAACAAACGCATAATTCTACCCCTAAAGATGATTCTAGTAATCATTATAATGGATATGTGTCTAATAATAGATATGAGATCTTAAGAGAAGAAAGACCCACTAGATATGAGGGGAATCATACCCCTAGACATGATAACTATTATGTCCCTAGGTCCTATCACAATTCTGGGCATTGATCAAACTCTACTAATCACATAACCCAAAACATACCAGGAACACTTTTCATTCTAATCAGACGCCTAATCATCATTCACATTATGATAAACGTCAAAATTTTGATTATAATAACCATGGCCCACCCTCGGCCGTTCGACCAAGACACAGGTCAGACGAACAGTTATATAATTAACCATCTACATCCTCTAGTACTGAACCCTGCAGAGGTGAAAATATGAATTTTGATAATCAGCCTTTTTTAGACAGGCGCTCAAAACCCAGATACCATCAGCCGAAAATAGCAGAATTCCCTAGAACCCCTTGTAACAAATATCCCCAATCAAAGAGGGAAAAGGGCCCATGAAGACGTGGGAATAGAGGAGGAAAATCAACCCTCAAAGAGAACAGACTACAGAGATTAGGAAGTGGGATTTTTAATTTATCTTCCCACAAATTATCTAAAGATGAGATTAGAGTGTTGGGCAAAAGTCTTTCCTTTAGTCCCTCTAATTCTCATAATATGTTTGGGCTATATGTAGACGTCAACAGATTTGTACGAAAACTTTTTCTTCAGAAGTACTTTGCTGAAAAGAGATTGAAATCTGATATGTGGCCTATTCTAACTAATGATATGGACACTAGACCGCTTACCAACATAATTTGCCATGTGCCAGAAAGTCTAACAGATCATCTATTAGATGACTATGTTCACACTCATTTGAAACCCAGATCTAATTTTTGCCCACTCTTAACAACAATACACATATAGAATTATTTAAAGAATGCATATTAGAAGATTTGGAAAAACTTTCCAAATACTCACATCAAAATAATTCTAATCTTAATGCTAAAGAAAGGAGGGCATTAAAATGCCTCAAAAATAACCCCAATTTAGTGATACGCCAAGCTGATAAGGGTGGTGGTATCATATTACAAGATCTACCTGATTATCTAACAGAGGCTTATAAAATATTGAGTGATAAGGCTTATTATAAAAAATTATCATCGGATCCTACAGATAGATATCTTAAAATACTTTTAGGCATCATGAATTTTGGATATCAGGAAGGCATCTTATCAAAAGCTGAAAGAAACTATCTTATTCCGGTGAAACCTAATTGTGCATTTTATTACCACCTTCCTAAGGTGCACAAGAATATACAGTATCCCCCTGGTAGGCCCATTATTGCAGGGATTGGTAGTCTAACCGATAATATATCAGCATATGTGGATTGTTTTTTACAATGCTATGTACTCACACTAGACTCATATATTAAAGAATCTCCTGATCTGATTAAGAATTTGGACAACTTTGTGATCTAAGAGGATTTTATTTGGATCTCATTTGACGTACATGCTTTATATTCCAACATACAACATCAACAGGGCCTTCAAGCTATATCTAAATACCTAGCAGGTGACTTCTACAGCCCAGATTTAAAGAAAGAATTTATTTTACAATAAATTGCTTTTATATTGCAACACAATTATTTTGTTTTTCAAGATGATTATTATTTACAGCTTAAGGGTACCAGGTTCGCCCCAAGTTTTTGCTAATTTATTTATAGGCTCTTTTGAAGAAACTTATTCTTAAGAATCGTTTTCTAGAAAAGGGATAACATTTGATTGATGCTGGATATGAACGTGCAAAAATTGATGATCAGAAGTCTTATTTTGAACCAAAAGCTACTAATAAAACAAACCATGACTACCAAGCCAATTCTACGTTTATTACACAATATAGTGTAAACCACATGAGAATTAAATCCATCATGAAAAAACATTGGGGGCTCTTATGCTGAGATCCTATCCTTGGTAAACTTATTGCTCCTGAACCTACATGTGTCTTTAAAAAAGTCCCTACACTAAAAAACCATTTAGCACCCAGTAAGGTGGTGGTTCATAAGAATAGAAATAAGCCAAATGACATAGGAATGCCAAGGACTTCTAATAATGGCTCATCAATGCACAAGAGGTCCACAATAAGGAAAGGGATAACTAAATGTCATCTTAAACATTGTAATATGTGTAAACATATTAATCCGGGATGTAATCTATTTTCTTCCCATAACACTAAAAAAACCTACACTATTCACCAACATTTACTCTGCGTATTCACATATGCTGTCTATCTGCTAACTTGTAATTTTTGTGGGATTCAATATGTGGGTAGGACTTGTAGATTAATTAGAAACAGATGAAATGAACATCATAGGAATATGAAGAATAATTTTAAGAACAACAGTGTCCCTAGACATTGTAATATTCATCATGACGGTTCCCTCAACACCTTTAATATCTGCCCAGTCGAAAGTATTCCCCCTTCACATATATATAACAGATTTAATCGATTGAGACAAAGGGAAACTTACTGGATTTACAATCTAAGGACCCTGTTTCCCTTTGGTTTCAATATGAATATGGACCTAGCCGCTTTTTGAGCTCCACTGATTATATATTTCCTTTTCCTAGTTCCTTTTTCGCCTGTAGATTAGTTTCATGATTTAGTTTTTCCTTTTGTTATTACTTATTTGTGGCTTGGACTAACGAATCACCCAATATTTGTTATTATATCTTGTGCGCTTACTCTTGTATTAATCTCTTTTGTGGAGTATTATTATTACCGGAGTTTAGATGATTTTCTCCCCGATATGCACCATGCTCACTTTGGCTTCTTACAGCCCCCTTTGCCAGTATTAGTTTCTACTACTGGTTAGATGTAACTGCTTGCTAGAGTTTATTCTTACTCACTATTCTGATAACTAACGGTGGTATCTCACATTTTACCTAACTTCATTTAGGATTTTTTCAATTATCACTTTGACATATTGGTTATTTTGTACGTCTCCTATTTCTATATATTATTATTATAATATATATTTTTTGAGTGTAGCGAGTTTCGATGATTACGCTCCCTTTGTTATTTATTAGTTTGCTATTGTCAGTTTCTTCTAATTTCCAATTTCTTTCTATCACTTTTTTGCATGGTACTAACTGTAATTGTGTTTTTTAGGAGGCCTAATAGATGCTATTTCTATTGCACATACTTTTTTGCTTTTTATTACCTATTCTGGTATTTTTTGCCATTGTGTATTATGAAGACCCTATCTATTAGGGGTTTTTGTTATATACATATAGGAGCCCCACATTTTCACTTCCCTTTTATGACACGACCTAGACCTAGTAATTTGTTTTAAACTTCTGGAAGATCGTATAGATCTTGCAAGGATTGGGATTTCTGCTTCAATTGATAAAATAATTGTATTCCCTTTACGTAAGTAAAAGATTTAGTTTGTTCATCATCATATCGTTTTGTAGTATTTATGAATGGTGACACACACTACGTATCTAGTAATGCCCCTTCATTTGATTAGTTGTTTAATATGATGATGATGATGAAACTGTCAAGGCTTAACCACCTCCCCCTATTTGAAACGAATAGCGCTTTTAATAACAAAGTCGTTCCTAACTCATGATATTATACAGACCTTCCAGGGATTGGGACTCCTCTTCTATATGATATAATAATATAATATGTACGTGTTATATTTATGCCCATGACAAACTATGTATGTATTTTGTGGGTGTGTTATTTTTCCTGTTTGCCCATTGGACATTATTAGGTATAAGTGTCTGCAGCTGAGAGAATGTTTTATACAGCCTGATGAAACCGTGCTGTGACACGGAGAAATGCGTTGCTATGGTTTTAACTTTTTAAATAAATTTTTAAACATTTCTATCTCACTGCTGCTTGTCCTCTTTGGCTATAATAGTCTGCCATTGGGCCTTAAGATAAGATAACCTCTGCCACTGACCATCGTCTGACATCTCTCTCAGCATCAAGGAATATCTCTGGACTCCCCCTGGTTGGGATGAGGATACTTGTAATCTGAATTGTGCCTGGGTGTCTGCCAGATGACACATTAGTCCCGGCTTGCCTATTTTGCACATTTGTGCTCTTCATCACGTGAGTAAGATTCCACCAGCACCTGTACTGTTAATGTCTGGTTTCCTGGCTGATCTGCACCATGTGGCGCCCTCTATCCTTTATGTTCGAAAAAAAAAAAACACCCAAAAAAAAAAGAAAAAAAAAAAAGCTAATCCTAACCCCAGAATATCTACTCACGGTTCCTGAAGTTCGGACATCCATCTCCATCCAGGCGGCAAGAAGTCTTCAGCCACGTGGCGATATCTTCATCCATCCCGGGGGGCGTCTTCTATCTTCATCTCAGTGGCGCAGAGTGGAGCCATCCAGGAAGCCAAAGACATCTTGCGCGGAGCTTCCTCTTCATACGGTCACTGCCGTACACTGAAGTTCAATGCAAGGTAGCCATTTCAAAATGACGTACCTTGCATTCCTATTGGCTGATTTGATTCTTCAAATTCAAATCAGCCAATAGGATGAGAGCTTCTGAAATCCTATTGGCTATTCAAAACAGCCAATAGGAATGCAAGGTACACCATTTTGAAACGGCTACATTGCATTCAACTTCAGTGAACGGTGGTGACTGTATGAAAAGGACGCTCCACGCAGGATGTCTTCAGCTTCAAGGATGGCTCCGCGCCACCGGGATGAATATAGAAGACGCCCATGGGATGGATGAAGATATCGCCGCGTGGATAAAGACTTCTCGCCACCTGGATGGAGATGGATGTCTGGACTTCAGAAACCGTGAGTAGATATTCTGGGGTTAGTGTTAGTTTTTTTCCATTTTTTGGGTGTTTTTTTTTTTAGATTAGGGCTTTGGGCTTTTTTAAAAGAGCTGAATGCTTTAGGGTTTTTTTAGAGTTAGGTTTTTTTATTTTGGGGGGTTGGTTGGGTGGTGGGTTTTAAGAGCTGTTTAATTTAGGGCAATGCCCTACAAAAAGGCCCTTTTAAGGGCTATTGGTAGTTTATTGTAGGCTAGGGGGTGTTTTGTTTTGGGGGGGCTTTTTATTTTTATAGGGCTATTAGATTAGGTGTAATTCTTTTTATTTTTGATAATTTTGTTTATTATTTTCTGTAAGCTTAGTGTTTTTATTTTTCGTAATTTAGTGTTTATTATTTCTTGTAATTTTAGATTTTTAATTTTTTTCGTAGTTTTAGGTTTTTTAAATTTGTAATTTAGATTTTTTTAATTGGTAGTTTTTTTTAATTGTATTAGAATAGTTATGTTAGGTTAATTTATAGTTTAAACTTATTTTTTTTTTATTTCACAGGAACTTTTTTTTTTTAATTTAAAGTTAGGGGGGTGTTAGGTTAAGGGGTTAATAGTTTAATTTAGTGTTTTGCGATGTGGGGGGGCTGGCAGTTTAGGTGTATATAGGTTTATTTAGTAGCAGAGATGTGGGGGGCCCGAAGGTTTAGGAGTTAATATGTTTATCTATTGGCGATGATGTGGGAGGCCGGAGGTTTAGGGGTTAATAACTTTATTATAGTGTCGGCGATGTTGGGGAGCGGGGGAATAGGGGTTAATAACTTTATTATAGTGGAGGCAATGTCGGGGAGAGGTGGAATAGGGGTTAATAACTTTTATTAGTGTCGGCAATGTCGGGGGCGGCAGATTAGGGGTTATTAACTTTACTTTGTGTCGGCGATGTCGGGGGCAACAGATTAGGGGTGTTTAGACTTGGGGTTTATGTCAGGTTGTTTTTTCCCCATAGACATCAATGGGGTTGCGTTACGGAGATTTTTCATTCCGCATTTCAGGTTTTTTTCTAACACTCTCTCCCCATTCATTTCTATGGGGAAAAGCATGCACGAGCACGTAAAAGCAGCCCTTAGCTTTTCTGCGGTATGGAGCTTAACGACACAATATCGCACGCACAAGGAGGCTTTTCAGTAACGCACTTGGAGAGTGAAATAACGCAAATTTTTTGGCGTTAGTTTTGCATCCTGTTTAGCGCAAAACTCTAATCTACCCATTTGTTATGTAATATGTCATTTCAGTCAGTGTTTCAGATGTGCATTCTTTTCTCTCCTTAGAGGGCCATGATTTAATAAGAATTTTTTCTGTCTTGTTAGTTATCCCAGATCTTGGCAATAAATAGTTGAAGTTTAGGTGCTAATAATACAGTAACACTCGGTCACATAAGAGAACAATCTGTTAAGTAGCTGAAAACCTGAACACCAGACAGATTAGTTTTTTTTTTTTTTTTTTTTTAAACAAGGTATTAGAATAGGAATAAGTTTTTTTCATTTTGTTTGTTATTTTCTGTAATGGTAGTTTATTATTTTCTGTAATGTTAGGTTGTTGTTTTTTTGTAAGGGTAGTTTTTTTTTTAATTTAATGGTAGTTTTTTTTAAAATGTAATGGTAGGGTTTTATGTATATTTCTAATTTTATTTCAGTATAGTTTAATTTGGGGTTAAGTTAGGGTGTGTTAAGTTAGGGGCTTCGTTTTTAGCTTAATACTTTGCGGTGTGGGGGGTTGGTGGTTTAGGGGTTAATAGTTTTATTCAGTTATTTGCCTTGTGGGTTATGGCGATTTATGGGTTAATAAGTTTTATTAGTGTTTGCGTTTTGGGGGTTAATATGTTTTATTAGTGTTTGCGATGTGGGGGAATGGCGGATTAGGGGTTATTAGTTTTATTAGGTACTTTGCGTTGTGGGGGGATGGCGGTTAAGGTGTTAAAAATGTTACTAGGTGTTTGCGTTGTGGGGGGTTGGTGGTTTAGGTGTTAATAGGTTAATTAGGTGATTGCGCTGTGGGGGGTTGGCATGCTAGGGGTTAATAAGTTTTATTAGTGATTGCGATGTGGAGGGATGGTGGATTAGGGGTTTTGAATGGTGTTTTGATGTGTCGGTTTAATTTTTATATTCCGGTTTAGATTTTTACGGGTAAATTCAACATTTATTTAATTCTAGTTACCTGTCCAAGATGATATACTGGCGTAAGTTACTGACGACGACAGAAATGTCTATTTGAGTACATTTCTGAACCTTGACAGTTTTTCCAAATTACGGCGGTATAGGATCTGGCGGAACCGGGTTATGTGATTCACCCGATGTGCGAGGTGAACTTGCAGGCGATGTGGTGTTTCTGCAGTTGTGCTGAAACTTAAGCCACATATGTACTCTCGCCCTAGATCTTTAGTCCTGGTCTACAGTTATGCTGTTTTAGATTAAAGTTTCCCATAGCACAGAAGGAAAGTTCATTTAGATTTGAAGGTAATTCAAATGTTTGTGAAGTTTTGCTGATTTGCCCAGTGTACTTTTAATTATTTAGGTGCTAAAAAGTTTGTGTTAAAAATCCTCACCAGGTATTAATAAGTAATGGTAATTTTGCTGTTTCCACGCTTTCTGTGCATTTTTTTTTGTTTTTTGTTTTGTTAAGAGAAAGTCTAAATCACAGATGGAATGTATCTGTAAGGTTTGCAATTGGCAGGTTAAACTGGCTGAATTGCCAAGTCTCGACACACTTGAAATTATTAATAATGTCTTATGTTTTTGTTATCAACCATGCACGAGAAGATGCTGCAGGAAACTATTTGTGACAAAAGTAATAGGTGATAGCTATTTTGTAGTATAGGATTATATAACAGAATTGATTTTCCTCCCGTAAATTAACTTTAGGTTAAAGCTAAGTGACCCTGCACAGGTTGTACTCAATTACTCCTGGAACCTAACAAACTACATGTGCAGCAGGTAGATTACCCAACTAATAACACAGAACACACTCACTTACACATAATGATTCACATATAGACACTCTAGCAGACACGCAAAGAAACACACAAACACACTCAGACACAGACACCCAAACAGACACTCAGCACTTGTTTACATTGACCTGACAAGTAATGAGGTAGACTACAGTTTTGTCAAAAAAGGAGATTTACAAAACAAAATAGGGAAGTTCTGATTTTCTTTTTGTCCAGGAAGATGCCAACCAAATGACGACAATAGCATGCAGTGGCTGAAAGGAAGGGCCCTGAACTGCTTAACAATAATTTAAAGGTTAAATGGTGGATTGGTGACTTCCGGAAAGGTCTCATTAGTCTCAAAGTCTGTAGAAAGATGTGAATAATCAGTAGTAAGGTCAAAATGTCCTAAAAAGAAACAGACAATGGACACACACACACAAACTCAAACACAAACTTGCACATACACCCAAGGAAACACCAACAGAGACAGCCTCAGAAAACACACAAAGACATACACACAGAGACACCCACATGAAACACACAAAGACATACATACACACACCCCCTCACTGAGACATCCACAGAAAACACACAAAGACAGACACACACTCTCACAGAGACACCCACAAAAAATGCACAGACATACACACACCCTTACAGAGACACCCACAGAAAACACACAGAAACACGCACACACCCTCACAGAGACATCCACAGAAAACACAGACATACATACATAAACACACCCACCCTCACAGAGACATCCACAAAAAAACAAACAAAGACATACACACCCACCCTCACAGAGGCATCCAGAGAAAATACACAAAGACATACATACACACACCCTCACAGAGACACCCATAGAAAAAGCACAAAGACATACGCACACACCCTCACAGAGAGACCCCAAAAAAATACATACACACTCATAGAGACACAAGCAAAAGCACAAAGACATAAACACAGACACCCACAGAAACACTCACAGGAGGTAAAATTTCTGCACATTGCATCCCCTAAATCAACAGTGTGTGACATGCATGATAAAAAATTGCAGAAATTAATAGATTACTTTTTAAAGAATCATATTTGTAAATGTGCAAATGAAAGAGATCTGCCGTCTGACTCAGGCACACACTGTACAAACTTAAGTGCCAAGTCTGTCTCAGTGAACACTCAGAAATCCTCTCAAATGCTAATGCTTTACTCCTTGTAATAACATTTCTCACGCTCAATAGCACTCTGCTGTAGTACCCTTTGGTGTCTGCCAAATAATGTTTTTTAAATAATAGTTGTTCTTTCCTCATGGGGCCCCCTGGCCCATTGGGCCCCTGACAGGAGTTACACCTGTCACCCCCTGATGGCAGCCCTGACACAGAATATAGGTATTTTGCCCTACACTGGGTTATATGTGTAGATTACCTGTAAAATAATCCATAATTAATCTCTGGAATCAGCACAGCAATCTTCATGTTGCAGGCGCAGAAAAGCATGACATAAGCATAAAATATTGCAGACAATATTCCAGCTGGCCTGCATTCATTTTAAAGTACCTTATTGTATAGGATGCACATGGTCTAAATGCACCAGGGGACATGTGATGTCAGGTCTCTAACAGGCACTTAATCATGTCTCAGATACATCATTAAGAGCCTGATATTCAAAACCTCGCTACTCAGGAAAGAGATTTTAAGAAGTATTGTCAGTACAGCAAGGCCTTAAAAAAATTTTTTAGACACACAAATTTATCTTGAGCCATGTTCATGTTGCTATGTAGTGTTCTTTAAGTGAAACAACACCTACATTACGTGCGTGAGTTCTATACATGCTGTTGAGGTTTTGAATATCAGGCCCTAAGAGTCTTTGGCTCTGATAATCAAAGCAAGAAACTGCCTTTCTGGCCTCGTCAGCCTCACAGTTTGTCGGTCTGACAATATATTCCGAAAAAGGGGGCGGACCAGCAAAGTGCTAATGAGAGGCAATGTGTCTTCAATAAGAAATAATAGGGATTGTGGCTTCTGCCACTTGTTGCTTCTTTCAGCGAGCAGGGGGGCGTATTTGTAGTGTTCCTATACAGCACAGACAGTGCTTTTTCAGTTGTGAAAGCCTTTATCAAGAGTTGAAATGCGTAGAGGCAAACCCTGATTGGCAATCATATGTTCATTCACTAAGGAACCAGCTGGACATCACTACGGATATTCAGAAAGCTGGTATACAACCCCAATAACAAGGGGAAAGGAAAGTATACAGAGGCATTAAGGAGGACTCAACACCAGCTGTAAGAAGAACATTTCCAGGGTCTAAAACAGAGGAACATATTTCTATCTTTGTAGAGAGCAACGAGGAAACTATTCACATTACCTCACTCTGATCTGAGTTTGATCATGAAATTGCAAGGAACAGAAGAAGCTGACACACAGGATACAGAAGGAGGGTAACGCTATCATTTAGCGATTCTAAGGTAAACCAACAAGCGAGAGTTTGCACTACAGGACCAGGAGGTCAAATAAATAAAGATAACACTAACACGACAGTTTATCACAAGACAGCATTTTTGTTTAATTGCACTAGCAATCAACTGCAAATATCACCACATATTGGTTGATCAACTCACAATGTAACACAATGTAAATATTATTTGACTATAATTTTGCAAAGACAGCAAAATAAGAAATATCACTTTAAATAACACTTAGGACGTTTTTTTAACTCATAACTATTCAACACCTTGAAACACCTATTTTTGAAAGATCCATCTTGAACACAAATAAGAATCTCTCAGAAGAAACCCCACATTTTTCTATATATATTTTTTTCTTCTTGGAACTGAGCAATTCTGCTTAAAATTGATGATCATTCTTTTTTCTTTTTTCTATCTTCATATATTTTTATTTTTATTCTTAATTTAAAAAAAAAAAAATACATTTAATCCCCCTCCCCCCCGAAGAACTACCAAAAAAAAACAAAAATGTTATGCCTATCCCCTTAATAAAAGCCCACCCCAAAATAAAAAAACCCTATTCTAACACTAAAACCTACTCGAAATGTTGTCCAAAAAAGGGCATTTTGTAGGGCATTGCCCTAAAGTGAGTAAGCTCTATTACTTGGCACAGAAATCCCTAATCTAAAACCAAAATAACCCCTCCCCAAAACAAAAGCCTATTTTAAAAAACCTAACCTAAAAATGACCTGATAAGGGCATTAGGTACGGCATTTCCCTACAGTAATTAAAGCTCTTTTGCCCAATAATAAATCCTATTCTTAAAAAAAAAAAAAAAAAAAAAACTAAGTTAAAAAAAACCTATACTAATAAAAGATTGTCCTGATTTGGTTTATCATTAACCTTGCCCTAAAGTGAACATAGCTCTTTTGCCCATAAAAAATCCTAAAAAAAAAATAAATCCTATCCTAAAAAGGATGCCATGAGAAGGGCATTTTGATGGGCATTGCCCTGATACAGGCATTTAGTAAAGCCTTGCCCTAAAGTCTAATACCTATTGTGTCCAATAAAAAAACTATTCTAAAAATATTGTAATCATATATAAATGTGCATTGGAGCCCTTTGCAGTGAAGTAGCTGAGAACATGAAAAAAATCATATTTATGCAATATTCATATTTAATAAAGTGTTTAACTGTGTATGTACAGTAAATATTTTACATTCCAATGTTCTTCACATAGGTGAATATGTTCTTTTATTTTTAAATAGATATTATATTGATTGGAGTAGCCGTGTTAGTCCAATGATTCAGATATCAAAATAATAAGAGTGTTGCATTGAGCAATGATACATTTTTATTGGACTAATTATACATTTATAAGTTAACAAGCTTTTGGAAGAATTCCTCACTTTCTCAAGTCTGAAACAATATTAGTATTGCTTTAGACTTGAGAAAGAGAGGAATTCTTCTAAAAGCTTTTTAACTTATTAATGTATAGTTAGTCCAATAAAAAAGTATCATTGCTGAATGCAATACTATTGTTATTTTGATATGTATATATATATATATATATATATATATATATATATATATATATATATATATATATATATATATATATATATACAGTATATATATAATATAATATATAGAATAAATATTTTTACTTCCTCTTCTTCCCTCTTATGTCTTCTTTTTTTCTTCCATCTTCTGTCTTCCATCTGATTCTTCTTCATGCAGTCACGGCCGCACACTGAAGCTTGAATTCAAGGTTCCTCCTTATATAGGGGTGCCCTTGTATTTCTATTGGATGCTTTTTGAATTGTTAGTCCAATCAACCAATAGAAAAAGCTGATGTGTACACAACAAGAAGAAAAAAAGCATGACACAGTAGGTCAGTAAGTCCTGTCTTGATTATATGGAGATGGGGCAGATAATTCCAAAGCTATGAAAAATGAAAACGCAGATTAAACCCTTGATTGTCAGAGAGGTTTTTTCAACTACAGGTAGCCCTCAGTTTACGCCGGGGTTAGGTTCCAGAAGGAATGGTTGTAAATCGAAACCGTTGTAAACTAAAACCCATTTTATAATGTAAGTCAATGGGAAGTGAGGCAGTTAGGTTCCAGGCCCTTCTCAAAATTGGCATAAGTAACACCTAATGCATTATTTTTAAAGCTTTGAAATAAAGAGTTTAAATGCTAAACAGCATTATAAACCTAATAAAATAATCACACAACACAGAATATATAATTAAACTAAGTTAAATGAACAAAAACATTTGCTAAACAGCATTATAAACCTAATAAAATAATCACACAACACAGACTTCACTTGCATTCCAATCTGGACTGATTTATAGACAGGAAGATCTTGTTCCTTTGCAAGCTGCTCGATAGCTCAGGTCTGGTTAAACTGATTAATTTTAGCTTGGCTTGCATATCTTTGCTGCAACACAAGCGGACAGTTCCACCTACTGGTTATTTTAATCAATGCACTGCTTCTCAATGCTTTTCAATAGCAGTCACATGACTAAAAAAAAAGGTTGTTATTCTGAAACGGTGCAAATTGAACCGTTGTAAACCGAGGGCCACCAGAGAGGGTTTCTAAGTCCCCTGGTTAGGTTACCAGAAAAGGTTTCTTATCCCCTAAGATGCTATAGAGCCTTTGATTCACCATGTTAATATATTATTTTATTACACTTGAATGTTTTAAACATTTCACATTATTCTTTAGTCCTAACTAACAGGTAGATTACAAGTTGTGCATTCGTGTTTTAACGCTGAAAAAATGGCCATTTCAGCGTTAAAACAGCAACGCAGCCATTACTAGTCTTGTCGGTATAGCTGTACCGCAAGCCTTTTAGCCTGTAACGCAATGTCAGTCCCGCACACAAAAAAATGACGTTTTTTCATGGGATTCCCATAGCGCTGGTATTACAAGTTTTGCGGTGAAGATAAAAAGCTTGCATTACACCCTATAACAACAAGTTCCGTACCGCCATCTGAGAGCAGTAGTTATGAGTTTTACGCAACAAAACTGTTACATAAAACTCATAACTAAACTGTTACAAAGTACACTAAACAACCATAAACTACCTATTAACCCCTAAACGGAGGCCCTCCCGCATTGTAAACACTATTTTAAAGTTATTAACCCCTAATCTGCCTATCCCGACATCGCCACCACTAATACAATTGATTAACCCCTATTCCGCCGCTCCCCGACAAAGTCGCCACTATACTAAAGTTATTAACCCCTATTCCCCCGCACCCCAACATCGCCCAAACTATAATAAAGATATTAACCCCTATTCCACCGCTCCCCAACATCACCGCCACTAAATAAAGTTATTAACCCCTAAACGTCTGGCCTCCCACATCACTACCACTAAATAAACCTGTTAACCCCTAAACCACCAGCCCCCCACATTGCAACAACCTAATTTAAACTATTAACCCCTAAACCTAAACCTAACCGTAACCCTAACCTAACAGTTGCTGTCCCGCTTGAACGATCTTCATCCCGGCGGCTCCATCTTCAGCCAGGCGACTCAATCTTCATCCATCGCGGGACCGGCATCTTCTTCATCCCTGCGGAGGCGGAGCGGTCGATGTGTGAAGGCGGAGGTCCAAGGCGGAGGTCCAGGCAGAAGTCCATTGATCCAGTGTGGAGGTCCTCTTCACATGATCGTCCGCCGCACACTTAGGATTGAAATGCAAGGTACCCCTTTTATACTGGGGGTACCATTGCATTCCTATTGGCTGAAAAATTTAAATCAGACAATAAAAATTTGGGTTTCTAAAATCCTATTGGCTGTTCAAATCAGCCAATAGAATTTAAGCAGCTCTCATTCTATTGGCTGATTCTTTTATTTTGGGGTGTTTTTTTAAAAAATGGGTATTAGAATAGAAATAATTGTTATTATTTTGTATAATTCGTTTGTTATTTTGTGTAATGTTTTTTTTTCGTTTTGGGGTATTTTTTTTTTTTTAGAATATCCATTTTTTATTTTTAGTGGGCAGCAAAAGAGATAAATGCCCTTTTAAGGGCAATGCCCATACAAATGCCCTTTTCAGGGCAATGGGTAGATTAGGTTTCTTTTTTAAGACACAATGAGTCCACGGATCATCTTAATTACTAAGGGGATATTCACCTCCTGGTCAGCAGGAAGAGGCAAAGAGCACCACAGCAGAACTGTTAAATAGCCCCTCCCTTCCCTCCCACCCCAGTTTTTCTCTTTGCCTAAGTTAGTAATAGGAAGAGGTAAAGTAAGGTGTTAGTATAGATTCTTCAATCAAGAGTTTATTATTTTTAAAGTAGTGCCAGAGTGTGCTGCTTTGTTCTAGGCTGTAGCTGTAGTCCAAATCAGTCTCTTCAGTAGAGCAATGGTGGCTTTAGAGCAATGGGAACTTGTGGGACATAATTCTCACTGCGCCTCCCATACATTGATGCTACCCTTATCCTGATAGCCTAAGTATGATGACTCAAGCTGTATCTTTATCCACAGAGCTATGAGAGGGAGAGGACCTCTTAAACCTGCTGAGCTACCCTGCTGTTGGGCAAATTTCAAAGGTAAGTGCTGACTTTTTCTTTTATTCTGGGTCTGAAGCAAGAAAAGGATTCAGGACAGAGGAAGTATAGAACTTTACTGGAACATATATCTCCTATATATTTATTTAGGAGGATCCTGTGACAGAATGTTAATAGCAGGCACTGGGGCTGAGGAGAGTGGCTTCTGGGGGCACTTGTCCCGAGCTGACTAAGGGGCTTTAACAAAGAGGGATAAACCACTTATTATTATTATGTGGTCGCTGGTAAATCACATGTATAATTTTATACCTAACTTTCGGTATTACTATTTGCCCTAGGTTAACAAAGGGGGTTTCAGTTATTCCCCGGTAGCCTATTTCTGTAATAATAATGGCGACCGGGAGAGGGTGTATTGTTACGCCACGAATGGCGGAGTTATGTTTGGCGCCGTTTTATGTTATCACGCCCACGAGGGGCGGAACTATGTGGGAGGCCGAATTAGGCTGCTTTCGCTTCTTTTCTTCCGTTCATCGGAAGGTGGAGCTTTGTTCATCTATGTGGGTCCGGATAGCGCTACAGCTAAAGCGCTCCGGATCTATTTAGGATCTAAGACATGAGTATTAGAAAGGCACCTCAGCAAGATTTTCACAGGTGTAAGTGCAATATTTGCGTGCTAATCTAAGACTTCTGCACACAGAGATAAAAACTTACAGTAAAAGTTTTAGAGACAGTAACATTTTTTATTTGTTGATCTTTATTAAAAGATTTTCAACTGTTATTGGTTTAATCCATCCTTTGTGTCTCAGGATGGTACAGGAGCTCACAAAAAATGAGTTACTTTTTAAATTTAAAGAGACAGTAACGTTTTTTTGTGTGTCAATTTTTATCATTTTTTTTTCTCCTTTTCTGAATCTACTCCTTTTAAGGCTTTTTGCTGTTTAGGAGTCTGTTGACCATGGTTAATCTGTGCCACAAATTTCTTCTATAAGTGTCCCACAAAATGTTATGGCCCACATGCAGTGCCCTGCTCTTCCTCTAACATTCCTCTTGGAGTTACTTTAATTTTCATTCATTATAAGTTTTTCCACTAGGTAGAAAACATTATTAGAGGAATTATTTTCAATTATTTAGGTCAATAGAAAATGGTTGACTTAGTAGTTGCTTTTCCGAATGGTTCTTCCCTGTTACCTGAAAGAGGAAGATACTTCGGGATTATCTGAGAAAGAATTCCGGACTCAGATGGAATAATATCTTTATTTAATCCTGAGGTTGTTTTCCTTTCAGTTTTTTAGCTTGATCACCTCCATTTATTACTTTAGGAGGTTTTAGCTACCCTGGGCGACTCTGACACTATCAGTGTAATCTATCCTAGTGCGCATTCCCTATTTAAAAAAAAAAAAAAAAAAAAACTCAGCCAAGGAGTCTGGGCAATCATTTCCTAAGGTAAGATCCAGGATAGGATAAAAGCTTTCAAATTGGCTAATTCCTTTATTTTGAATTTTTACCTTCAAGTTATCAAACCGGGAGCATAGGTTTCGACAGATAAGCTCGACATGCTAAGGCACTGTGGCTGAGTTCTGTAGCAACCCAAGGGTTGCAGGTTTAATCCCCGGCAAGGTCCACACAGCCTGTCATCCTTACGAGGTTGATAAAATGAGCAGCGCGGGTGATTAACAGCGCTTTACATGTACCCAATTCATGCAACTTTAAAAGGTTTCTCTGTTCCAGCTCATAGAACTTTATGGTTAGAGACTTGTTCTACGGATGTATGCACTAGGTCTAAGCTTTTAGAGATTCCTTCCAAGGGGAAGATCTTGTTGGGATCTGGCTTGGCGGTAATAATCTCTTTTGAAATTTAAAGAATTTAAAAAAAAAAATATATATATAATGGCCTGCTGTTAAACAAGGACAGCATGAAGGTCATGCCCCGATCCGGGACCGGATCTTGTAAGGGTCCCTGAGCGATAGAAAATAGTATCCCAGGGATACAAATTAGAGTTTAAAAGTTTTCCTCCCAGAGCCAGTTTTCTGCTTTCAAGATTATTTGCAGATTAGACAAAAGGAGAGACGTTCTTACACTGAGTAGGAGACCTGGGAGTGATTGTTCCAGTTCCAATACAGGTCCGGGTTTTGGGTTTTCTACACCAATTGGTTGGTGGTTCACAAATAAAGGAGGGTCCCTTCAGTCCACTTTTTAGATCTCAATAGTGTACCGTCCTTCAAGAGGGAAACTATCGTTCCACTCTTCCCTTGATCCAAGAGGGTCAATTTATGTCAACAGTGGATTTCAAGGACGCATACCTTCATGTGCCATCCCAAAAATCATATCTAGTACTAAGGATTGCCTTTCTGGACAAACGCTTCCAGTTTGTGACTTGTCCTTTCGGTCTTGTCACAGCTCCCAGAGTTTTCACAAGGGCTCTGGGATCGCTGTGGGCGGTGCTTCGGTTATGGGGCATTGCAGTGGCACCCTATCTGGATGACATCCTAGTCCAGGCACCATACTTACAGCAAGCAAGATTTCACATGGACATGATGTTATCTTTCCCGCGATATCACGGGTGGAAGGTATATTTGGAAAAGAGTTCCTTTGTTCCATGTACAAGCTTAACTTTCTTGGGAACCATAGTAGATTCCTTATCAAATCAATGAAGATTCTTCTGACAGAATGTCAGGAAATCAGAGATTATCGATACTTGTCTAGTCATTCAGTCCCCTCCTCAGCCTTCAGTGGCTAAGTGCATGGAGGTAGTTGGGCTGATGGTGGTGGCTATGAACATAATCCTGTTTGCTCGGTTCCATCTCAGACCTCGGCAGTTAAGCATGCTCAGGCAATGGATCGGAGATTATACGGATTTCTCTCCTCAAATTCTACTGGAATCATCTCTCCCAGGGTACCTGCTTTCGAAGACCATCTTGGGTGATTGTGACAACAGACGCCAGCCTTCTAGGTTGGGGAGCAGTCTGGGGCTCCCTAAGGGTTCAGGGGGTTTGGTCTCAGCCTAAGGCTGTTCTTCCTAAAAACATTATGGAGCTGGGAGCAATCTACAATGTTCTGCTGGCCTGGCTGCAGTTAGCCTCAGTCCAGTTTTGTCAGGTTCCAGTTGGTCAGAATAGCGTCAGTGGCTTACATCAATCATCAGAGAGGAACGAGAAGTTCCTTAGTGATGACAGAGGTATCCAAAATACTCAGGGGGTGGAGGCCCATTCTTGCTGCCTGTCGGCGGTCCCCATTCCAGGGGTGGACAACTGGGAGGCGGATTTCTTGAGCAAGCAGACCTTTCATCTGGGGGAGTGGGAATTCCATCTGGAAGTGTTTTCCAGCTTTTTCCTCAGTTTGCTTTTCTTCCTCGGGTGTTTGCTCGAAACAAGCAGGAGAGGGCATCGGTGACCCTTATAGCACAGGCTTAGCCTTGCAGGGTTTGGTATGCAGATCTGGTGGACATGTCCTCTCTGCCACCTCTGAGACTTCCGTGAGGAGGGACCTTCTAATCAAGGGCCTTTCCTTCACTCACATCTGTTTTTCTTTGAAACTGTCTGTTTGGAGATTGCGCGCTTATTATTATCTAAGCAGGATTTCTCTGACTCGGTCATTGAGATCATGATGCAGGCTCGTTAGCCTGTCACTGGAATGATTTGTCATAAGATATGGTGTAAATATCTCTATTGGTGTGAATCCATGGACTACTCATGAGTAGAGTTAGGATTTTAAGATTTTGGATTTTTCTCCAAGAGGGTTTGGAGAATGGTTTATCGTCAAGTTCCCTAAAGGGTCAAACTTTGGCCTTTATCTATTTTGGTACTCAAACGTCTGACAGATGTTCCAGATGTACTATCATTTGGTCAGGCCTTGGTCAGGATCAGGCCTGTGTTCAGTCAAATTTTTTCTTCAAGGAGCTCCGTTTGAGCCTTTGCATTCCTTAGATATCAAGTGTTATCTTGGAAAATTTTATTTCTGGTTGCTATTCTTCTGCTTGGAGAGTGTCAGAGCTCTCTGCATTTCAGTAAGAGTCTCCTTATCTTATTTTTCCTACAGATAAGGTAGTTTTACGTACTAAATTTGGATTTCTTCCTAAGGTTGTTTCTGATTGGAACATTAATCAGGAGATTGTGGTTCCTCCTTGTGTCCTAATCCTTCTTCTCAGAAGGAAAGACTTTAGCACTATTTGGACGTGGTCCGTGCTTTAAAGTTTTACTTACATGCGACTAAGGACTTTCTTTATTTGTGATTCCTCAGGAAAACGTGAGGGACAGAAAGCTACGGCTACATCTCTTTCTTTTTGGCTGAGGAGCATCATACATTTTGCATATGAGACTTCTGGACAGTAGCCTCCTGAGAGGATTACGGCTCATTCCACAAGGGCTGTTTCTTCCTCATGGGCATTCAAAAATGAATCTTCTGTAGAACAGATTTGCAAGGCTGCAACTTGGTCCTCTCTTCACACTTTTTCAGAGTTTTACAAATTTGACACGTTTAACTCGGCTGAGGCTGTTTTTGGGAGAAAGGTTCTTTAAGCAGTGGTGCCTTCCATTTAGGTTCCCTGTCTTGTCCCTCCCGTATCATCTGTGTACTCTAGGTTTGGTATTGAATCCCATTAGTAATTAAGAGGATCCGTGGACTCATTGTGTCTTAAAAAAGAAAAGAAAATTTATGCTTACCTGATAAATTTATTTCTTTTTTGACACGATGAGTCCACGGCCCTCCCTGTTCTTTTAAGACAGGTTGTGGGTTATTATAAACTTCAGTCAGATCTGCACTTTGGTTTTTCCTTTCTCTTCCTAACTTCGGTCGAATGACTGGAGTGGGAGGGAAGGGAGGAGCTATTTAACAGCTCTGCTGTGGTGCTCTTTGCCTCCTCCTGCTGACCAGGAGGTGAATATCCCTTTAGTAATTAAGATGACCGTGGACTCATCGTGTCAAAAAAGAAATACATTTTATTTTTATTTTTATTTTGTGGGTTTGGGGGGTGGGGCTTTGTATACAGTTAGGGGGTTTATGTTTTTCTTTTGTATAAAAAGAGCTGATTTCTATAGGGCAATGTCCTACAAAAGGCCCTTTTAAGGGCCCTTGGTAGTTTATTATAGATTAGGGTTTTTATTTTGGGGTGTTTTTTTTTTTTTTTAAACAGGGTATTAGAATAGTAATAATTTTTATTGTTTTTGATAATTTCGTTTGTTATTTTTTTGTATTGGTAGGTTTTTTTGTTGTAATTTTAGTGTATTTTTTTTTAATGGTAGGTTTTTTTATTTTGTAATATTAGGTTTTAGTGTAAGGCAGCTTAGGTTTTATTTCACAGATAAGTTTGTATTTATTTTAACTAGGTAGTTAGTAAATAGTTAATAACTATTTACTAACTAGTCTACTTAGTTAAAATAAATACAAACTTACCTGTGAAATAAAAATAAAACCTAAGCTAGCTACAATTTAACTATTAGTTATCTTGTAGCTAGCTTAGGTTTTATTTCACAGGTAAGTATGTATTTCGTTTTAAATAGGTATTATTTAGTTAATAATTGTAACTTTAATTTAGCTCTATTTTAATTATGTTAAAGTTAGGGGGTGTTAGGTTTAGAGTTAGGTTTAGGGTTACAGTTAGGGTTAGATTTACCTGTAATGGCAGCGCTATGGACAGTGAAATCACGCAACTTTTGTTGCGTTCGTTAAATACCCTCTATAGCGCAAAACTTGTAATCTAGGTGATAGTCAGCAGGTGAAGAGTATGCAATTTTAAATAAGTGATTTTAGCTGTAATATCAAGTCAGCAATTGGACAACATCCATCTTGGGATATGGAAGTCAGTTATAATGAATTACTATACATTTCACTTTTTAAAATAACAAACCTATACTTTGTTCTCTAAATTGGCTATTTGTTCCGAGTTTTCTAAACTCTACATAGTGGGTACAAACTTGCACCGTTATCGTGATGGCTAGACCCACTTTAATCTATTGCCTTGCTCATTTTGCTGTGAAGCACATTATTTATCTAATCCCAGATTATGCTTTTCTGCTAAGGATGCTTTCTTTGTTTTGATTTAATTTTGCATATTTCAAGGAAACAAATGCATGCATATAAGTAAATGAATCAGAAAGTGCAATCATGAGATTTATTTACCCATTAAAAGCTCTGTCAGTAATGATTTATTTAACATCTAGGCAGCCAGTTTTCACACAATTCTTGTTCTCTTATTTTCTGTTTGTCTCTTTTAATTATAGCATTTTTAAAAGGGTGTTCTGTAGTGAGTCAGATTTTTTTTTTTATTTATATGTGTGTGGTGGTGCACTTACAGTATTAATTAATGCATGGCTAATAAAGGTCTTTTTACCAATAAAGGGCTAGATTAGAGTGACGTGCTAACTGTTGCACTTAAGCGATATGGGGTATTTCACAGCTCTTTGCGCACGTCAGAAATAGTGCACATATTACAAATTGAAAGTAAACGCGTTTACTTGAGTGCAATCGAATTTAAGGCATGTGAGGTTAGCTAGACTTCAGGGGCAAGATTAAATATACAGCGTCAGCCGCAAAAGCCGGCAACGCCGGTTTTAACGCAGTTTTGGTATCACATTTCAAATCAGCCAATAAGATTTCAGTAGCTCTCATCCTATTGGCTGAATTGAATTGAATCAAATTAGCCAATAGGAATGCAAGGGACTCCATATTTATTAGCGTACCTTAAATTCACTATTCAGGGGGGCGGAGCTAGCCAAGGAGCGAGATGGCCGCAGCTTGATGAAGCTCTGTGGAAACTACACCACTAACAGGGGCTAATCTCTGGGCAAATGCGCAAAAATAAGCTACATTAAAGATCTGGACTAAAGGTGTCAAAGCTGATCATAATACTGGATGGATTACCAATCTAAATACAAATATAAGAGGGAGAAATGGAATGGCGCACTAGCTATTAACCGCCATCTTGAAAACTACACGGCTTAACAAGTGGCTGACAGAAGGCAAAAGCCCGACAAGATTCTAGAGTCTAGATCGAAAGCTCAACTCTACTTTGGCACATACTCTTCTGAACTAGCTAAGACTCTCTATCCAACCGAGAGCATGGATGAAATCAAAGAGGCGATAACCTTGCTAGGGCTCCGTATGGACTATCACTACAATGCTCTGCATCTTCTCTTATCCTTCAATAGGGAGGAATCGCCGGACATCACAGATTGCGGCCCCGTACACTCACCTTCTCATGTTAAACTGCTGCCGACAGAGGAAGTTCTGGCACCGCAGCCTTACTCATCTGTCGGGGTTGCTGGTAGAATTGGCGGAGGAGTGTCTACACCTCTGAAACGGCCTGATTGCCCTGACTCGGAGATCGCTTCTCATTTTCTCCCAAACAGAGGTACTGCGGAGTCTGTTGTCATCCTGTCTGGTCCTGTGCTGAGACGGCTGGTCGGAGTAGGGCCGGATACTACCTTGATCCCAACCTTAGAAATATGTGACATATTGGACTCTTCAATGCTGTGCCCGCGACATGGAGGAACTAATTGGAGAACTTTTCTAAGTTGTTCTGAGAAATCGAAGTCAGCACTATACAGGCCCCCAACTACACTGAGCCATTTGGATCTGTCCTATAGTACATCTAGCCCTCTCACCTATTTATCTCTACATCTATGCAC
This sequence comes from Bombina bombina, assembly GCF_027579735.1. Classification (NCBI taxonomy): domain Eukaryota; kingdom Metazoa; phylum Chordata; class Amphibia; order Anura; family Bombinatoridae; genus Bombina; species Bombina bombina. The sequence goes on from NC_069503.1 coordinate 920,042,621, forward strand.
CAACGATTTAAGCGGTTCCCTCAGTTCTCCCACAACAATTAACGGACTTGAACTATGTGAGGGTAGGAGTGGGTTAGATTGCTGACATTAAATACATCCAGGAGAATAAAGCTTATTTACAGAACTTTCCCAGTATATAAGCTTACTATGATTATATTCATTTATATAGCTAACTATTTGGTTAATTTGACAGTTTTGTAACTAGATCTAGATGATAGCATTCCCATATTTCCCATCTTCTACCTAAGCCTTACTTGAGGGCTAGATCATCCATACAATTCGGTTGATGCTAACTAATATTTTTTTTTTTTTATCTTTACAGTACAGTATCCACAAATGAACAATTTTTGATCTGCCAAATAAGCAGTTTAAGTTTGCACAGCTCAGTTAGCACAGTTTAGATTAGTTTGGTGTGACATATAGCACTAAAGAGGGTACATCTACTGTTCCTTTTTGATAGGATAATGGGAAAACTTTATATGACTTTTGAAGAATTTTCAGCTACTTCTCAGCACCACTGATTATCACTAATGACGATATGATTACCATGTCTGATGTGGTGTTTTATTATGTGCACATGGTCTTACTTCAACTTTGTCCCCATGCTACCCCTTGTTTGAAGTGTTTGCATCACTTTTATTATTAGTTAGCTACCGTTAAATTATACACTTTATTCAAATATTTTCATGTATTGGGAAATGAATGTTACTGATTACTGCTCTGTTAAGTTATATCTAGCTGGATGCAGGTATTATTATCCTTTATCAGCTATCTGAACGCAATTTGTTATCCTCACAACTAAGGCTCAAAACAGCATTGTGTCTACTTTATCTACTACCAGCACTCTATGCCAGCTTTTTCTTGTTCCCCCTACTAGCTTTTCCTAATCTAATAATACAACATTATTAATATTCTAGAAGCTATTTCATATGGTTTATTGTACATAAAATATAGATAGTCTGATGAGAAACATACTATTTTGCAAGCCTCTGTTAAATGGAAAGTTGATATGCACTTAAGTGAATAATGTACCACTTTGACATTACCAAACAACACCTTTAATTTCAGAGATACGTTGTCCAGCTACTGCAGTGACTCCATGCAAGTATTCTTAGATACTACTGGGCTGTGTCAACTGGGAAGACACGGTCCAGCATATAAATTTTTATTCTTTGCTTATGTAAACATCTAGGCTTTTTCTGCAGGGCACTGGACATAGGTTATGTTATAGGTTCCATGATAAAATAATTCAAAGTTTGTGTGTAGTAACTGACTGTGTGTCCGGTACCGAATATCTTTATCTCACAGCTATTTATATGTCTTGGCCGTGATACTCCCCTAGTATTCATAGACTACTCTACAAATCATAATATTGTATATTACATATTGTTTATCTTACAATATATTTATTTTTGTTTTATATCTCGAGGTTGCAGATGGCCCATATGTTGTGTTACCTGGCCTTGGTTAGTAGCTGATCTATGCCATATACTTGTTGTGTGTAACTGGACCTGTAGCGTTCTTTGATGTTTATCTTACAATGTTTTCTACTCTTTGCTGTAGTTTAAAGCCACATTCTATACGTAACAAAGGTCTAAAGCCTACATTTAATTCATAGTATCTATGTACTTACCTATATATATTGACATTATACCCAGTTCACCTTTAGGCTGGGTGTCGTATTTAGTTACACTTCACTGACCTTTACCTAGTTTTTAGCAAGGTGCACCACTTCTACTAGTCTCCCATATTTCTGCCATCTTGCTTAAGCTATGGGTAACTTTGAGGCTTATCTGATAGTAAAGATTCTAGAAGGAAATGATGCAAACTTGCATACTTATCATATTTATCTTGAGCGGTCTAGACTACTGAAGATTTTGCTTCACTTACAAATTTGGTATACTAGCTGGCTCCGTCCTCCACTCCCCTCCCCCCCTACTCTATCTCGAGCGGCTCTCGCCCGCTGCATACCCTCTCCCCATAAAACTATAGAGCTAACTCCTCCCTGGCTCTCAGTCTATCTAAGAAGATTCCCTAAGTTACCTTTATATAGCTAAGGAGGACCGTTATTGTTTATATTACATCTTTGACACTCTATTATAAAACTGAAGTCTCCTTATAGATAGCCCAAACTTTTTAATAACACTTGGATATATGAGTACAACCTGCTCTATACTGTTTTCTTTGCTGTATCTTTTAATAATACTGTGTACAATCTTATATGTAAATGTTTGGGGGCACACCCTATAAGTTGTATATGCTTATGACTTCAATAAAAACTTATTAAAAAAAATAAATTAAAAAAAATTCACTATTTAGTGTACGGCGGCAATCGTACAAAGAGGATCCTCCAGGCTCCATGGTTCTGCGGTCTTCAGTTCCGCTGTCGCCGGTCTTCAGTTCCGCAGTCCTGGATGAAGATAGAAGAGGTCCCCGCTTGGAAGAAGATGTCGGCTGCTTGGAAGAAGACTTCACCGCCTGGAACAGGACCTTCTCCGCCGGACTTCAGGAACGGTGAGTACCTTTTTGGGGGTTAGACTTAGGCTTTTTTTTTATTTATTTTTTTAGATTAAGGTGTTAATGGGCACTCTTAAAAGAGCTAAATGACCTTTTAAGGGCAGTAAAAGAGCTGAATGCCCTATTAAGGTCAATGCCCATACAAATGTCCCTTTAGGGGCAATGGGTAGTTTAGGATTTTTGAGTGTTAGGTTTTTGGGGGTTTAGTGGGTGGGGGTTTTTACTGTTAGGGGGGCCTTAGTATTTTTTTAAGGAAAATAGCTGTTTAACTTAGGGCAATGCCCGAAAAAAGGCCCTTTTAAAGGCTTTTGGTAGTTTAGCATTAGATTAGGGGATGTTTTTATTTGGGGGGGCTTTTTTATTTTCATAGGGATTAGGTTTAATTTTTTTTATTTTGGATAATTTTGTTTATTATTTTCTGTAATGTTATTTTTTTTTATTTTTTTGTAATCTTAGATTAATTTAATTTTAGTTTTTTTTATTTTAATTGTTTGTAATTTAGTATTTTTTAATTTAGGTAATTGGGGTTAATGTAGGGGGTTTTAGGTTAGGGGGTTTAGTAATTTAATTATTTATTTGCATTGTGTGAGTTTGGCGGTTTAGGGGTTAATAGTTTTCATAGGATTATTGCGTTGTTTGGGTTTGGTGGATTAGGGGTTAATAGTTTTAATAGGATTATTGCGTTGTGTGGGTTTGGCGGATAAGAGGTTAATAGATTTATAAGGTTTGTTGCGATGTGACCTAATGGCGGATTAGGGGTTAATAGTTTTAATAGGGACTTTGCGATGTGGGTTAATGGCGGATTAGGGGTTAATACTTTTACTAGGTAGATCGCGATGTGGGTGAATGGCAGATTAGGGGTTAATACATTTATTAGGTAGATTGCGATGTATGTGAATGGCGGATTAGGGGTTAATAGTTTAATTAGGCTTATTGCGTTGTGGGGGGGTTGTCGGTTTAGGGGTTAATACTTTTTTATTAGTTGCGATGTGGGTTTGATGGCGGATATAGGGGTTTTATGTGTAAGGTTTATTTTTGGGAGCGGGTTAGACTTTTACTTGAGATTTGACTTTTTTTTATTTTCTTATGCGCCGGTAGTTTCTAAAGTGCCGTAAGTCACTGGCGACACCAGAAATTTGTATTTACGCTCATTTCTGGACTACGCTAGTTTATCCGACTTACGGCACTTTATGAACTGCCGGCGCCGTATATGTGATACCCTGATGTACTAGTTGAAATTACAGGCGGCGCGGGTTTCAGCGTTTGTGCTGAAGCCTGCGACGTATATGTAATCTCGCCCCAGAGCTCTGGTTAATTTACGCGAGACAAAAAAGTTGCACAAAAGAAATCAAAAATGCATTTAAAAGTAGTTACACTTATTATAACACTGTTTGATAAAACTAAAAAAAAATTGCATAAAAAAGTTATATATACAGTATATATACTGTAATATGGTGATACTATGGCGTAAAGGGAAGTCTGCCTTACAAAGCAGGCTAAAAGTAAAAAAGTGAGTCATTGTGATCCTCATTTGCATATCTTACCCAGAATCCTTTGCTGCATTGGAAACAATGTATTCAGAAAGTTTCTGTGGGAAAAGCAAGTCTTCTGACTTGTCTAGATTAGTAAATGGGTTACACAATGAGTTATTTTCTTTACATTTTGTATTTAGTCGAGGATTTTAAACTCACTTTTCGACTCCCCATAATTTTAATTGTTGTTTCCATTCGCCCAGAAATCAACTTTACCCAGCAGTGATTCAACCTAATCCCAGCTGATGAGTGGCAAAAACCACGAAATAGCTGTCTGGGATCACTGTGCTAACCCTAGCTAAGCTTAAAAGCTGTGTAATACTGCGATGCTATGGCGTAAAGGGAAGCCTGCCTTAAAAAGCAGACTAAAAGTAAAAGTCATTGTGAACCTCATTTACCCAGAATTCTTTGCTGCATTGGAAACAATGTATTCAGAGAGTTTCTGTGGGAAAATCAAGTCTTCTGACTTGTCTAGATTGAGTTATTTTCTCTCTACACACACACACACACACACACACACATATATATATATATATATATATATATATATATATATATATACACACACACATAAATACACACAGTACAGGGCTAGACATTTCCAATAGTCCCTGAAAAGTAAGAATTTGAATTAGAAAAATTGAATATTTTTCCTATCTTTAACATTGAGAGGGCTAGTAACCTTTTCCATCTGGTCTAGTAAATTATAGTGATTTTTTTCACCTTTGTATATATATATATATATTTACTAATACCCAGTGAGTGCTTCTGTTTACTTTGGAGAACTGTACTATACACTTGTTATGCACCCTGGGCAAACAAAATAGTGCCTAACACTCAGAGCAGCAATAGGAATAGGAGTGCTTCACCAAACAGAAGAGGATTATATAGTGCACACTTATTGGCTATTACATCAGTTAAAGGGACAGTCACGTCCAAAAAAAACTTTCATGTTTCAAATAGGGCATGTAATTTTAAACAACTTTCCAATTTACTTTTATCAACAATTTTGCTTTGTTCTTTTGGTATTCTTAGTTGAAAGCTAGACCTAGGAAGGCTCATATAATTTCTAAGCCCTTGAAGGCCGCCTCTAATCACATGCTTTGTATTTGCTTTTCACAGCAGGGGAGAGCTAGTTCAGGTAAACCCTATAGATAACATTGTGAGCACGCCCGTGGATTGTGGCAGACACTGCATTAATTGGCTAAAATGAAAGTCAATAGATAATAAATAAAATGTCATGTGATCAGGGGTTTGTCAGCAGAAGCTTAGATACAAGTTAATCACAGAGGTAAGAAGTGTATTATTATAACTGTGTTGGTTATGCAAAACTGGGGAATGGGTAATAAAGGGATTATCTATCTTTTAAAACAACAAAAATTCTGGTGTTGACTTTCCCTTTAAGAGACAGTTAGGAGAAGAGATATACTTTCAGTTACCACACTTATTGACAAAATTTTCTGCTGTTTACTTGTATATTGTATTTCATTGTTCAGAAGGATCCTGTACAGCCTCAAAAAAACCACAGCTAATTTTTTTTTTATTTCTTCTAAAACTGGAAGGGAGCCTGTGTTATTTTCTGCTTTAGTCCGGCTTAGCCACCTGCCACGTGCCTTGAACCTTTTAATTTCCCTGATTTTTGTATTACTCTTTATACACTGAACCCCCCCCCATAAAAAAAACCCCTGTGTTTATTTTTAGCGTGTTTGTTTTTTCTGTAATAATATATTTTGTGGACTTCTTGGTGAGGTGGCTCAGATGGTTAAGTGGCCATCTGAAGAACTTGCTATACTTTTAATGTTCTGGGTTCCACAATGGGATCCTAGCAAGGCAGACTCAGCTGCTTTATCTTTCCTGGGTTGAGAAACTGAGTGACATTGTAAAAATAATTATTTTATCAGAATCTCTTTGGGGGGGTTGAAATAACTAAATTATTTTACATTTATTAATTATTGTGATTTTTTTTATTTTCTACAATTATTATTATAGTCAACAATGATATGAAGCTGACCTCAGGTGTAAACTGAAATAAGAATGCCCGAAAATAAAGCTCAGACTGTATATATCAATATTTGCCTTACCTTTTGCACAACCTCTCACAAAGAATAATGCACAATCTAGTATATGGATGGTCAAATATTTTAACCAATGCACCTTAAAGGGCCAGTAAACATAGAAAATAATGTTATATAATTCTGCACGTAGTGCAGAATTATATAACATTATATTAGTGCTAGCTTTATGTAATCTAATATTTCCTGTGAACTTTTATTAAAAAATAGTGTTTTCCAGAACCGCTCTCTGTGCTCTACTGAGTGGGTCTGTTTTTTACACTGAGCGCATCTGGCCAGCTGTCTCGTCACAGCCCGGCCCGACTGCGCCATTACACTTAGTGCAGCTCGCTCCCGCTGTCAGACAGAGCCGGCAGAAGTGGTCCTTCAGATGGGCAGAAGTCTTCATTCTGGAAGAAGACTTCGCTGGAAGAGGATGCTCCGCGCCGGATGTCTTGAAGATGGATTTGCTCCGCGCTGGATGGATGAAGATAGAAGATGCCGCCTGGATGAAGACTTCTGCCCGTCTGGAGGACCACTTCTGCCCGTCTGGAGGACCACTTCTGCCGGCTTCGTTGAGGACATCTTGCCGCTTGGATGAAGACTTCTCCCGGTAAGTGAATCTTCTGGGGTTAGTGTTAGGATTTTTTAAGGGTGTATTGGGTGGGTTTTATTTTTAGGTTAGGGTTTTGGGCAGCAATAGAGCTAAATGCCCTTTTAAGGGCAATGCCCATCCAAATGCCCTTTTCAGGGCAATGGGGAGCTTAGGTTTTTTTAGTTAGGGTTTTATTTGGGGGGTTGGTTGTGTGGGTGGTGGGTTTTATTGTTGGGGAGGTATTTGTATTTTTTATTTACAGGTAAAAGAGCTGATTTCTTTGGGGCAATGCCCCGCAAAAGGGCCTTTTATGCTAGGTTTTATTTTATTTTGGGGGGGTGTAATTAGTTTAAATATCTTGTAATTAGTTTTTTATTTTCTGTAATTTAGTGTTGTTTTTTTTTTGTAATTTAGCTAATTGTATTTTATTTGTTTAATTGTATTTAATTTATGTAAGTTATTTAATTGTAGTATAGTGTTAGGTGTTAGTGTAACTTAGGTTAGGTTTTATTTTACAGGTAAATTTGTATTTATTTTAGCTAGGTAGTTATTAAATAGTTAATAACTATTTAGTAACTATTCTACCTAGTTAAAATAAATACAAACTTGCCTGTTAAATAAAAATAAACCATAAGCTAGCTACAATGTAACTATTAGTTATATTGTAGCTAGCTTAGGGTTTATTTTATAGGTAAGTATTTAGTTTTAAAAAGGCAGCGACATTGGGGGCAGCAGATTAGGGGTTAATAAATGTATGTGGGTTGCAGCGACATTGGGGGAGGGAGATTAGGGGTTAATAAATATAATGTAGGTATCTGCGATGTTGGGGGCAGCAGATTAGGGGTTAATAAGTATAATGCAGGTGTCGGCGATGTCGGGGGCGGCAGATTAGGGGTTAATAAGTGTAAGATTAGGGGTGTTTAGACTTGGGGTTCATGTTAGGGTGTTAGGTGTAAACATAACTTTAGTTTCCCCATAGTTACTGAGTTTTACGTTGCTTTTTTGCAGGTGTTAGACTTTTTCTCAGCTGGCTCTCCCCATTGATGTCTATGGGGTAATTGTGCACAAGCACGTACAACCAGCTCACTGCTCACTTAAGCAGCGCTGGTATTGGAGCTCAATTTTGCTCTACGCTCACTTCTTGCCTTTTAACGCCGGGTTTGTAAAAACCTATAATACCAGCGCTGTAGGTAAGTAAACGGTGAGAATAAACTTCACGTTAGCACCGCACCCCTTTTGCCGCAAAACTCGTAATCTACCCAAAAGATTTTAAGTTACAGTTAGACTTAGTACTTGTAAAACATAGGTTTATTCATAAAAAAGCTTTCTCTTGTTAAGTGTATCCAGTCCACGGATCATCCATTACTTGTGGGATATTCTCCTTCCCAACAGGAAGTTGCAAGAGGATCACCCACAGCAGAGCTGCTATATAGCTCCTCCCCTAACTGCCATATCCAGTCATTCTCTTGCAACTCTCAACAAAGATGGACGTAGTAAGAGGAGAGTGGTGTATTATAGTTAGTGTCTTAACTTCAACCAAAAGTTTGTTATTTTTAAATGGTACCGGAGTGTACTGTTTTATCAAAGGCAGCATTAGAAGAAGAATCTGCCTGTGATTTCTATGATCTTAGCAGAAGTAACTAAGATCCATTGCCGTTCTCACATATTCTGAGGAGTGAGGTAATTTCAGAGGGGGAATGGCGTGCAGGTTTCCCTGCAATAAGGTATGTGCAGTTAACATATTTCTAGGGATGGAATTTGCTAGAAAAATGCTGCTGATACCGGATTAATGTAAGTTAAGCCTAAATGCAGTGATTTAATAGCGACTGGTATCAGGCTTATTAACAGAGATACATACTCTTATAAAAGTGTAATATAAAACGTTTGCTGGCATGTTAATCGTTTTTATATATGCTTTGGTGATAAAACTTATTGGGGCCTAGTTTTTTTCCACATGGCTGGCTTTATTTTTGCCTAGAAAGTTTCCTGAGGCTTTCCACTGTTATAGTATAAAAGTTACAGTTGGTGCAGTTAAAATTACAAACTGTGACATTCAGCTTCCCTCAGCAGTCCCCTGCATGCTATAGGACATCTCTGAAGGGCTCAAAAGGCTTCAAAAGTAGGAGCTGTGGCAGTTGTTATGTCTGTTTAAAAAACATATTTTTCGTTTTGTTAATCTGTTTTTTGTATTAAGGGGTTAATCATCCATTTGCAAGTGGGTGCAATGCTCTGCTAACTTGTTACATACACTGTAAAAATTTCGTTAGTGTAACTGCCTTTTTTCACTGTTATTTCAAATTTTGCCAAAATTTGTTTCTCTTAAAGGCACAGTAACGTTTTTTATATTGCTTGTTAACTTTGTTTAAAGTGTTTTCCAAGCTTGGGGGAACTTCCGGGCGGCGGCCATGACTGGTCGCACCTCTGCAAGCTGCTCCAGCTTTCCAGCACTATTTAGCAGATATCTTTTTGTAAATGAAGCATCCATAGTTAAGATGGATATATCTTTAACCTACTAACAAACCCTTATCCAACAAGTCCTTTGTTGTCAGGATTGCTGCTGGCTTCGGAGCCCGGAGCTACTTTGAAGCGGTGGCCAATACCATCAGCCGCGAGAAATACCCCCGGCAGGAGGCTATTCAGCTCCTGTCGTTAGTAAGCAAAGTGAGTATATGCAACTAAATACATTTGAGATCTGATGCACTCCAAGACCTCTTGATACCTCGGACTGCACAACACTGCTGCCTTATCGTGGCTTGTAAATGCTCACTATGGAGGCCGCTAAGGCCATTCTGGAAGACCTACAGATCCTGCTAGAGGGATACCTAATCACTTTGGACACAACACTACATAGAGACTTTATTAGTAAAGGGGACCGTGCTGCAGAACCACCTACTACAACAAAGTTACCCAAATATCACGAACGAGGTGGGGGCGCTTCGGGGCCCGAGCGCCCATCATTGGCCTGCAGCAAACCCTTGATAGCTTATGGTGTTGGCTCAGAGGACTCGGTGATAGGCTATGGCGGAGTAACGATTGAAGAGGTGATAACTGGTACGGGACTTTGTGTGCCCTTAACAGGCGCAAGAAATAATGCAGATGCGGATCGTTTCCTTACCACACTGTCTAAAGACCTCACGCTGTCTAAAGCCGCAGACACCCTTGCCGGAGCCTCCTTTGAGAACTTTTGCGGCACATCATCGCAACTAACTGCCTCGCTGAGATTTGACCCCCCACAGTCTGGATGCCACTTTGGGGTGGCCACACTCTTGATCCCGGCACTGATTGCTGGCACAACGCGGTGGAGGCGTGCAGTGAGTTCAGCTTGTAAGGCCCTGGCCGGTTGCAATTACACTAAGTGTTACATCGCTGGGGTGAAGTCTGGAGTGGGGTAAACAATGCTTCCTCCACGAACTGATATTGCATATCCAGTCTGACCAATGCTGTGGACATGTTGATATTAACAAATGTTACCCTGAGTTTTGTTGGTATATATTATCCCCATAGCCAGTTCATAATATTTTTATGAGTTTAAATTAATAATACTGTTTGTTGGAATTCCCTTGGTGTTAAGGATTAGCTTGAATGATATTTTCTCCTAACCTAGGTTATACCTTACTTGTTGCCAATGTTAGTGAGAGAATATGGCTAAATGTATATATTTCCAGATGGTTGAAATGGTTTAAGGAGTTATTACCATTAAGTCCAACTACTGATAGATAATCACATGTACTCCGCACACATCTGAGATCATGTTACTATTGCATGTGAGTTGTTGCTTTGTTTCTGCCAGCGGCCGAGGCGGAAGTCTTAGCTGGCACCTCACTAGTTAATCCCATGATCTCAAGATCTTGCATTACTTTAAACCCTCACTAGCATACAGGTTTAATAGTTTTATGTATTAATCTAGGGTGTTCATATTTGTTAAGATAGGCTGTATTCCACTTTCAGTAATGACTCATACATATACTATTGCCATTGAATGTCTATTGTTGACTCCTTATGCTTTGTGTACATCTATTGTATGGCTTTATGCTCATGCCCTAACTAGTAAGAGAGATATTTCTATGCCACACGAACCTCCTTGACCCCTTCGATACCCATGTCCCCACCCCTATTTGAGAGGCTAAACCTTACTTTTGACTGGAATATTTTCAGAATGTTCTAACACATCCTTCTATGTCCCAAGCATGGATAGACAACTTACATTGTGTGAAATCTGTGTGTTGGCTTTTCCATGGTAATATTGAGCAAGCTACATGTTAACCTCTAACAACATTTTTTTTTTTCCAGTATAGACCTTTATTAAGGAAAGTGTTCAATTTATTGCTGTGCAAATTAATTATATCTGCATATTATTGCTTATTCTATATACGCTCAAACAGTAAATCTGGAAATGTTGCCATGGTGGGGTTAATAGCAGTAGGCACCTATAATGATGCAAGTGTTGGAATTGTTTATTATCAAGTTATTCTTTTACACCTTAAGCTTAGGACAAGAATTATCTGGATATCTCCCCAACATAGCCTGTTCAAGAAACTATACCTTTATGATTACCTCTATGAATGATAGCATTAAGCTTGAGAACAGTAGTGGTAACCTCCTTTATTTTGTAACGTATTTGAGCTTCCAATGGTATCCTGATTTTAGGTTTGGGCCTGTTTATGTGAGTAGGTTAGTTTTAGCTTTATTGTTGTGCAGTTCATTTATCTCTTCCTAGTACATTTTGGTCTTGGAGTTCCAAAAGTTTTCTACTACAAATACAAATATATATGCACTCTTCTTTCTTATTTCATGTGCCTTCTTTGCAGGTATTCAACCCTAGATAGGGCCCAATAGTGACCCCTCACGATCATTAGAAGGCTTTATTATAGCATCATACGAGATTTTACTAAATTTCTAAAAAAGAGGTTCTCATTCAAAGACTCAAGAGTGGTCTTTTATATTTGAAATAGCCCCCTATATATGATTATGTATCTATGGCTGAGGTCCAAGAGTGGCCTCTTTTACCATCTCGGGAGCATACAGAATATTAGGCATTACACTTCCATACCATTTCTTTGAATTTTCCTTTCAGACACGCATTATGTTTCTATGCAGAAATGTGCTATAAAATACCTGTATCTTATTATTGTTTCATTTTGTTTATCATATTTCATGTATGCCTTATTCAGCACCTCAATAAAAAAAAAAAATAAAAAAAAAAAAAGTGTTTTCCAAGCTTGCTAGTCTCATTGCTAGTCTGTACAAACATGTCTGACACAGAGGAAACTACTTGTTCGGATTCGCCATCCAGGCGCGTAGGGCGCTATGGCTTAAATCCTGGTCAGCTGATGTGACTTCAAAGTCTAAATTACTTAACATTCCTTTCAAGGGGCAGACCTTATTCGGGCCTGGTTTGAAAGAAATTATTGCTGACATTACTGGAGGTAAGGGTCATACCCTTCCTCAGGACAGGGCCAAATCAAGGGCCAAACAGTCTAATTTTCGTGCCTTTCGAAATTTCAAGGCAGGTGCAGGATCAGCTCCCTCTACTTCAAAACAAGAGGGAACTTTTCCTCAATCTAAGCAGGCCTGGAAACCTACCCAGTCCTGGAACAAGGACAAGCAGGCCAGAAAGCCTGCTGCTGCCTCCAAGACAGCATGAAGGAGCGGCCCCCTATCGGATCTAGTAGGGGGCAGACTCTCTCTCTTCGCCCAGGCGTGGGCAAGAGATGTTCAGGATCCCTGGGCGTTGGAGATCATATCTCAGGGATATCTTCTGGACTTCAAAGCTTCTCCCCCACAAGGGAGATTTCACCTTTCAAGATTATCTGCAAACCAGATAAAGAAAGAGGCATTCATAAGCTGCATGCAAGACCTCCTTGTAATGGGAGTGATCCATCCAGTTCCGCGGACGGAACAAGGACAGGGGTTTTATTCAAATCTGTTTGTGGTTCCCAAAAAAGAGGGAACCTTCGGACCAATTTTGGATCTAAAGATCCTAAACAAATTCCTCAGAGTTCCATCATTCAAGATGGAAACTATTCGAACCATTTTACCCATGATCCAAGAGGGTCAGTACATGACCACAGTGGACTTAAAGGATGCCTACCTTCACATTCCGATCCACAAGAATCATCATTGGTTCCTGAGGTTTGCCTTTCTAGACAGGCATTACCAGTTTGTAGCTCTTCCATTCGGGTTGGCTACAGTCCCAAGAATTTTTACAAAGGTTCTGGGCTCACTTCTGGCGGTTCTAAGACCGCGAGGCATAGCAGTGGCTCCTTACCTAGACGACATCCTGATACAGGCGTCAAGCTTTCACATTGCCAAGTCTCATACAGAGATAGTTCTGGCATTTCTGAGGTCGCATGGGTGGAAAGTGAACGAAGAAAAGAGTTCTCTATCTCCTCTCACAAGGGTTTCCTTCCTAGGGACTCTGATAGATTCTATAGAAAGGAAAATTTACCTGACGGAGTCCAGGTTATCAAACTTCTAAATGCTTGCCGTGTTCTTCACTCCATTCCGCGCCCCACGGTGGCTCAGTGCATGGAAGTAATCGGCTTAATGGTAGCGGCGATGGACATTTGCGCGCCTGCATCTCAGACCGCTGCAATTATGCATGCTCAGTCAGTGGAATGGGGATTACACAGATTAAATGTCCCCTCTACTAAATCTGGATCAGGAAACCAGAGATTTTCTTCTCTAGTGGTTATCTCGGGTCCATCTGTCCAAAGGTATAACCTTTCGCAGGCCAGATTGGACCATTGTAACAACAGACGCCAGCCTTCTAGGTTGGGGTGCAGTCTGGAACTCCCTGAAGGCTCAGGGTTCATGGACTCAGGAGGAGAGACTCCTCCCAATAAATATTCTGGAGTTAAGAGCAATATTCAATGCTCTTCTAGCTTGGCCTTAGTTAGCAACACTGAGGTTCATCAGATTTCAGTCGGACAACATCACGACTGTGGCTTACATCATCCATCAAGGGGGGACCAGGAGTTCCCTAGCGATGTCAGAAGTCTCCAAGATAATTCGCTGGGCAGAGACTCACTCTTGCCACCTATCAGCGATTCATATCCCAGAGGTAGAGAACTGGGAGGCGGATTTTCTAAGTCGTCAGACTTTTCATCCGGGGGAGTGGGAACTCCATCCGGAGGTGTTTGCTCAATTGGTTCTCCGTTGGGGCAAACCAGAACTGGATCTCATGGCGTCTCGCCAGAATGCCAAGCTTCCTTGTTACGGATCCAGGTCCAGGGACCCAGAAGCGGCACTGATAGATGCTCTAGCAGCGCCTTGGTTCTTCAACCTGGCCTATGTGTTTCCACCATTTCCTCTGCTCCCTCATCTGATTGCCAAAATCAAACAGGAGATAGCATCGGTGATATTGATAGCGCCTGCGTGGCCACGCAGGACCTGGTATGCAGACCTAGTGGACATGTCATCCTTTCCACCATGGACTCTGCCTCTGAGACAAGACCTTCTAATACAAGGTCCTTTCAATCATCTGAATCTACTTTCTCTGAGACTGACTGCGTGGAGATTGAACGCTTGATCCTATCAAAGCGTGGCTTCTCCGAGTCAGTAATTGATACCTTAATACAGGCACGAAAGCCTGTCACCAGGAAAATTTACCACAAGATTTGGCGTAAATATCTTCATTGGTGTGAATCCAAGAATTACTCATGGAGTAGGGTTAGGATTCCTAGGATATTGTCCTTCCTCAAAGAGGGTTTGGACAAAGGACTATCAGCTAGTTATTTAAAGGGACATATTTCTGCTCTGTCTATTCTTTTACACAAGCGTCTGGCAGAAGTTCCAGACGTTCAGGCATTTGGTCAGGCTTTAGTTAGAATTAAGCCTGTGTTTAAACCTGTTGCTCCCCCATGGAGCTTAAACTTGGTTCTTAAAGTTCTTCAAGGGGTTCCATTTGAACCCCTTCATTCTATTGATATCAAACTTCTTTCATGGAAAGTTCTTTTTCTGATGGCTATTTCCTCGGCTCGAAGAGTCTCGGAGTTATCTGCCTTACATTGTGATTCTCCTTATCTGATCTTTCATTCAGATAAAGTAGTTCTGCATACAAAACCTGGGTTTTTACCTAAGGTGGTTTCTAACAAGAATATCAATCAAGAGATTGTTGTTCCATCATTATGCCCTAATCCTTCTTCAAAGAAGGAACGTCTTTTGCATAATCTAGACGTAGTCCGTGCATTGAAGTTTTACTTGCAGGCTACTAAAGATTTTCGCCAAACATCTCACCTGTTTGTTATTTACTCTGGACAGAGGAGAGGTCAAAAGGCCTCGGCAACCTCTTTCTTTTTGGCTTCGGAGTATAATCCGTTTAGCATATGAGACTGCTGGACAGCAGCCCCCTGAAAGAATTACAGCTCATTCTACTAGAGCTGTGGCTTCCACCTGGGCCTTTAAAAATGAGGCCTCTGTTGAACAGATTTGCAAGGCTAAGACTTGGTCTTCGCTTCATACCTTTTCAAAATTTTACAAATGTGATACTTTTGCTTCTTCGGAGGCTGTTTTTGGGAGAAAGGTTCTACAGGCAGTGGTTCCTTCCGTTTAAGTTCCTGCCTTGTCCCTCCCATCATCCAAGTACTTAAGCTTTGGTATTGGTATCCCACAAGTAATGGATGATCCATGGACTGGATACACTTAACAAGAGAAAACATAATTTATGCTTACCTGATAAATTTATTTCTCTTGCAGTGTATCCAGTCCACGGCCCGCCCTGTCCTTTTAAGGCAGGTCTAAATTTTAATTAAACTTCAGTCACCACTGCACCCTATGGTTTCTCCTTTCTCGGCTTGTTTCGGTCGAATGACTGGATATGGCAGTTAGGGGAGGAGCTATATAGCAGCTCTGCTGTGGGTGATCCTCTTGCAACGTCCTGTTGGGAAGGAGAATATCCCACAAGTAATGGATGATCCGTGGACTGGATACACTACAAGAGAAATAAATTTATCAGGTAAGCATAAATTATGTTTTTGTGGCAGAATTAAAGTGATACATTACAAGGGGAGGGACTTGGAACGCATCAAAGATGTACGTGCAGGGCAGTTTCAGGAGAATCTGTCTTCCAGGGCAAAATTCCAAAAGGTTTACCCAAAAATGTGCAACACTACACAAAGGGAGGAGAAGGAGGTTAAGAAATATAATTTTTAAAGTTGCAATTAACATATTGCAAGATAACCTGTGAGACTTACCATTCAGAAGGGGCTATAGCAGAGGCATAACTAGATACCTCAGGGCCCTGGTGCAAGATTCCATGAAGGGCCCCCCTCACTAATATGGTGTGAGGCTGGTATTAGTTACCACACAATTCTGCATATATATATATATATATATATATATATATATATATATATATATATATATATATATATATATATATATATATATATATATATATATATGTATATATCTATCTATAAATAAATACATATATAAAGTAAGAAATTGGGTAAATTCTAGTTTTACCCGGGTAAACCTGATGGTACCTAAGCAGCTGTGAGTATAGCCTGATGTAACATAATAAATCTCAGAGTGCATCGAATCACCACAACAAACATACGATGCACTGCAATTCACACATAATCACACATTTTCTGCCTCTGTCTGTGTTTCGCCCCCATTGTAAACCTCAGTCCCCAAGGTTCACTTGCAGTGGATGCCAGAGGATCGGCGGGGCGCCTTTCTTGAACCCCCCCAGGCAGAGGCAAAAAAAAATAGTGTTGAGGGGGGAATTACATTACATCGGACTTTACCCACAGCCACTTGGGTAATGTCAGGTTTACCCGGGTAATCCTAGGATTACCCGGATTTCTGACTTTACTGCTTAAAACACGGACCCCATAGACCACTATGTAAAGGCACTTTTCAGTGCTGTTTTTTTTTTTCTTACACCCCACATCCCCTCACTTTAACCCCTTATAACTGTTTTATGCAGTTTAAAAAAAAAAATGCTCATATTTTTAATTTAAAGTGAATGTAAATTTTGATGCTAAAGTGCCCAGTTTTTAAAAATTTGATTAAAAACAAGGGCACTTTAATTCATCAAAATTTATATTTCACTTGACAGCCGCTCCAGCTTCCTTCGCCCGTTACAAAGCGTCTTCCTGGGTCTAAAATTAGGTATCCAGCTTCCTCCAATCACGGCTTCGACTTTGAATCAGACACTGATTCTCCAGGGGGGGAAGCCGTGATTGGAGGATGACCTATCCATCATTTCTGACGTCAGAAATGGCTTTGCAACGACCGGGGGAAGCTGGAGCGGCTGTCAAGTTTAAAAGGTAAACTTTGATGAATTAAAGTGCCCCTGTTTTTAATTGAATTTTAAAAAAACGGGGACTTTAGCATCAAAATTTACATTCACTTTAAGTAAAGGAACTGTACACTTTATTTGCAATTGGGGGACATTTTTTCAATTAACCAGAGGTCTGACCTGGTTAATTACGCTTAGCACAAAGTGCTATCGCAAGCTATTATGTCATGCTAATCATTGTCTCATATATAACTATTCTACTGTTTTGTACAGATGTATCGGGACATAAAAATCTTCACAAAGCTAGTTAACCAGGCTGCTTCTTTGGCCTAAAACATGGAATATTCTGACCTGAAACTTGCTAAATGTGCTCAAGTGAAATTGATGCCACAATCATCTGTGCGCTTGTATTAAAAGCTAAAAGTACGTTTTATTTTTGCACTTTTACAAATATTGTTTGTGCATAAATTATTAGATTGACAAGTAAATCATGTTTCCCATTGTTACATTTCCAGAAACCTGCCACTGACATTTTGGCCCATGATCAGCAGGTCTGTCCCTTAAATTAAAGGTGCTTGGATTAATACCTTTGACAGTTTGAAATGATAATAACATTTACATGTGTGAAATTATACTTTTCCAAAAAAATAATGAACTATTTATCCATTTGAGCTGGGATATTATGGGTATACTGGGCATTAGTGCAGGATCTGTTATTTATATATCTTATACTGTTATAACATATATAAATAATGTATACATTTTTACATGTTTTTATTGTTATTAACATGTTTATTTAATTTATCAAGATTTTTCATTTAATAATAAGGGACTTATATAGTTTTCACACTGGGCCCGATATTCAAAAGATCGCCGGCATGGACAAACATCCTGAAAAATCTTTGGGATTTTTTTAGATCTTATATTGTAATGAAAGCATCTTTCCTTCACATTAAGAACCTGCATAGTGAGATAAATATCTTTAAATTAAAATTTGTTTAAAAAATTTTTTTAGTTACCTCTTTGATGAGATGTGTTAGATCATCTTGCCTGAATGGAGAGGTTTTGACTATCAGGTCCACTGTAAATTGTGTTTGGGCAAAATGGTGAGATTGTCAACATTGAAACAAGTGAGCTGATTCAGTCACAGGAAACGTTTTGTTTTCTCACTGTACAGAACATTATCCTGCAAGTTAAAGGTACTAAAAAAAACCCATAATTTTTCTTTCATGCTTCAGACAGAGCATGTGATTTTAAACAACTTTCCAGTTAACTTCTATCATCAAATGTGTTTTGTTCTCTTACTATCCATTGTTGAAAAGCATACCTAAGTAGGGGCTGCTCTTTGGTTGCTGCATATATAGGCCTCATGTTATTGGATCACCAAATGCATTCAGCTAGCTCCCAGTAGTGCAGTAGTCTGGAATACTAAAAGGTGCCAGCGGTATGTGCTTCTTTATGGAATTAACCCTTTTAGGCATGGATTAGTAAAAGACAAGGAAGTAGGTTTATTGTACTGGAACTGGAGTCTGAGGTAACACCAGAACTGGAGTCTGAGGTAATGCCCATGATAGGGCCAGGAAAAGGAGTGCCCACTGTAAGGCCAGGAATGAAGTGCCAACTTAGGCTGAAGACAGGAGATGCCAACTGGAGGCCAAGGCTGGAGGTGCCCACTGGAGGCCAAGACTGAAGGTGCCCACTGGAGGCCGAGACTGGAGTTGCCCATTGGGGGCCAGGACAGGAGCAGGACACAGATGCTTGGAAGGGCCTACTGCAGGACTTGGGCTCAGAAGCTGGACACAATAACTTGACACAGAAACTGGCACTTAGCAGATATCCTTTGTAGAGCTGGTACAGGAACTTGGCAGAGACTCTCTGCAGAACTTGGACACAATAGCTGGAGACAGGCACTTGACAGAAACCCCCTGCAGAGCATGACACAAGTGCAAGATACTGGAACTTAGCAGAGTTTGGATGCAGAAGCAGGTGACAGGTACTTTGCAGATATCCTTTGCAGCGCTTGGGTACATGTGCTGGATACTAGACAAGCACCCTCTGTAGGGCTAGGCCCTGAAACTAGATACCAGGGATAGACAGGCGTCCTCTGCAGGACTAGGATACAGGAACAGGGTGCCAGAGAAGCAGAATGATGCCACAGGAACCAGAGACAGGCTGATACATAGAGTAAAAAGATGAACCTCAATGTCAGGGCAGGAAATGTTTTGTGAAGCAGCCTTTTAAAGGAGAGCTGATTGCAAAACTACCTGCAGCTGGCAAGCAGGTGGAGCCAGAGAGCTATCCAATGCAGGTAACAGGTCTCCAAAAACTTTATCGCCTTTAACGCTGCTTTTTTTCCCAACGCACCCTTAAGACAACGCTGGTATTTAGAGTTGTCTGAGGGGCTGCGTTAGGCTCAAAAAAGGGTGCGTTGAGCATAACTTAGCTCCACTTCAACCCTCAATACCAGCGTTGCTTACGGTAGCGGTAAGCTGGGAAAACGTGCCCATGCACGATATCCCCATAGGAAACAAGGGGGCAGTTTTGGCTGAAAAAAACCTAACACCAACAAAAATGCAGCGTTCAGCTCCTAACGCAGCCCCATTGTTTCCTATGGGGAAACACTCTCTAAGTCTGCAACTAACACCCTAACATGAACCCCGAGTCTAAACACCCCTAACCTTACACTTTTTAACCAATAATCTGCTGCCCCCGCTATCGCTGACCCCTGCATATTATTATTAACCCCTAATCTTCCGCTCCGGACACCGCTGCAACCTACATTATCCCTATGAACCCCTAATCTGCTGCCCCTAACACCGCCGACCCCTATATTATATTTATTAACCCCTAATCTGCTCACCCAACATCGCCGCCACCTACCTACACTTATTAACCCCTAATCTGCCAACCGGACATCGCCGCCACTATTATAAATGTTTTAACCCCTAAACCGCTGCACTCCCGCCTCGCAAACACTATAATAAATTGTATTAACCCCTAATTTGCCCTCCCTAACATCGCCGCCACCTACCTACAATTATTAACCCCTAATCTCCCGCACGCACCATCGCCGCTACTATAATAAAGTTATTAACCCCTAAACATAACTCTAACCCTAACACCCCCCTAACATAAATATAATTTATATTAACCCTTTGAGTGCTAATGACGGCTCTGAGCCGTCACAGAGTTTCTCACTCTGGTGCTAATGACGACTCAGAGCCGTCATGAGCACTCTCCCACCTTGAGGGAGATCTGGGGGCTCCTTACTGCTCCTACTCCGGCGATCATGCCTGTAGAGTGACAGGCATCGCTGGGGCTTCACGTGATGCACGGTGATGCCACGCGCAATTACGTGATGACGTCACCGTGCAACTTTATTTATACTTAACAATGTTAAGTATAGGAGGAGGGGACATGCTGCTTAGAAGCCTGTATCTCAGGCATCTAAGCAGCTACAGACCCCCAAGACCCATTGCTGGAAAGGTAATCGCCTAACCTTTCCAACAGTGTAAGTCTTTAAGTCTTGGGGGTCTGTAAAAAAAAAAAGTAAAAAAAAATGTTTTCAAACATTTTAAAAAATGAAAAAAATAAAATAAAATATTAGCACCCAGGTGGGAAATGGCTTAGCAGCCAAAGGGTTAAACAAAATAATATTCCTAAAATTAACTAAATTATTCCTATTTAAAACTAAATACTTACCTATAAAATAAACCCTATTTTAGGATTTATATTTATTTTACAGGCAACTTTGTATTTATTTTAACTAGGTACAATACCTTAATAACTATTTAATAGCTACCTAGTTAAAATAAGTACAAAATTACCTGTAAAATAATTCCTAACCTAAGTTACAATTAAACCTAACACTACACTATCATTAAATTACTTAAATAAATTACCTACAATTACATAAAATAAAATACAATAAAATAAACTATTCTATAATACAAAAACAAACAAACACTAAATTACAAAAAAGAATTACAAGCAGTTTAAACTAATTACACCTAATCTAAGCCCCCTAATAAAATAAAAAAGCCCCCCAAAATAAAAAATTCCCTACCCTATTCTAAAATACAAAAGTAATCAGCTCTTTTACCAGCCCTTAAAAGGGCTTTTTGCAGAGCCTTGCCCCAAAGTAATCAGCTCTTTTGCATGAAAATAAAAATACAATCCCCCCCAACATTACAACCCACCACCCACATACCCCTACTCTAACCCACCCAAACCCCCCTTAAAAAAAAAACTATCGCTAACCCCCTGAAGATCTCCCTACCTTGAGTCGTCTTCACTCAGCCGAGCCAAATTCTTCATCCAAGGTGCGCAGAGGAGGTCCATCATCCGGTAGAAGTCTTCATCCAAGCGGGGCAAGAAGAGGTCCTCCATCCGGTAGAAGTCTTTATCCAGGCGGCGTCTTCAATCTTCATCCATCCGGAACGGAGCGGAGCCATCTTCAAAGGAGCCGACGCGGAGCCATCCTCTTCTACCGACGGACTAACGACGAATGAAGGTTCCTTTAAGGGACGTCATCCAAGATGGCGTCCCTTCAATTCCGATTGGCTGATAGAATTCTATCAGCCAATCGGAATTAAGGTAGAAAAAAATCTGATTGGCTGATGCAATCAGCCAATCAGATTGAAGTGCAATCCGATTGGCTGATCCAATCAGCCAATCGTATTGAACTCACATTCTATTGGCTGTTCCGCTCAGCCAATAGAATGCAAGTTCAATACGATTGGCTGATTGGATCAGCCAATTGGATTGAACTTCAATCTGATTGGCTGATTGCATCAGCCAATCAGATTTTTTCTACCTTAATTCCGATTGGCTGATAGAATTCTATCAGCCAATCGGAATTGAAGGGATGCCATCTTGGATGACGTCCCTTAAAGCAACCTTCATTCTTCGTTAGTCCGTCGGGGAAGAAGGATGTTCCGCGTCGGCGGGATGAAGATGGATCCGGAAGAAAGAAGATAGAAGATGTCGCTTGGAAGAAGACATCGCCCGGATGGAAGACCTCTTCTTTGCCGCTTGGATGAAGACTTCACCCAGATGGAGGAACTCTTCTTTGCCGCTTGGATCAAGACTTCTATTGGATGGAAGACATCTTCTTGCTCCGCTTGGATGAAGAATTCGGCTCGGCTGGGTGAAGACGACTCAAGGTAAGGAGATCTTCAGGGGGTTAGCGATAGGTTTTTTTAAAAGGGGTTTGGGTGTGTTAGAGTAGAGGTATGTGGGTGGTGGGTTGTAATGTTGGGGGGTATTGTATTTTTATTTTCAGGCAAAAGAGCTGATTACTTTGGGGCAAGGCCCCACAAAAAGCCCTTTTAAGGGCTGGTAAAAGAGCTGATTACTTTTGTATTTTAGAATAGGGTAGGGATTTTTTTATTTTGGGGGGCTTTTTTTATTAGGGGGCTTAGATTAGGTGTAATTAGTTTAAACTGCTTGTAATTCTTTTTTTTTGTAATTTAGTGTTTGTTATTTTTTGTATTATAGAATAGTTTATTTAATTGTATTTAATTGTAGGGGATTGTAGGGAATTTATTTAATTAATTTAATGATAGTGTAGTGTTAGGTTTAATTGTAACTTAGGTTAGGATTTATTTTACAGGTAATTTTGTACTTATTTTAACTAGGTAGCTATTAAATAGTTATTAACTATTTAATAGCTATTGTACCTAGTTAAAATAAATACAAAGTTGCCTGTAAAATAAATATAAATCCTAAAATAGCTACAATGTAATTATTAATTATATTGTAGCTATATTAGGGTTTATTTTATAGGTAAGTATTTAGTTTTAAATAGGAATAATTTAGTTAATTTTAGGAATATTATTTAGTTTATTATAAATTATATTTATGTTAAGGGGGTGTTAGGGTTAGAGTTATGTTTAGGGGTTAATAACTTTATTATAGTAGCGGCGACGGTGCGGGCGGGAGATTAGGGGTTAATATTTGTAGGTAGGTGGCGGCGATGTTAGGGAGGGCAAATTATAGGTTAATACTATTTATTATAGTGTTTGCGAGGCGGGAGTGTGCCGGTTTAGGGGTTAATACATTTATTATAGTGGCGGAGAGGTCCGGTCAGCAAATTAGGGGTTAATAAGTGTAGGTAAGGTAGCGGCAACGTTGGGGGGGCAGATTAGGGGTTAATAAATATAATATAGGGGTCGGCGATGTTAGGGGCAGCAGATTAGGGGTTCATAAGTATAATGTAGGTGGCGGCGATGTCCGGTCGGCAGATTAGGGGTTAAAAAAATGTATTAGAGTGGCGGCGATGTGGGGGGGCCTCAGTTTAGGGGTACATAGGTAGTTTATGGGTGTTAGTGTACTTTATAGCACAGTAGTTAAGAGCTTTATATTCACGCGTTAGCCCATAAAGCTCTTAACTACTGACTTTTTTTTGCGGTTGGAGTCTTGTCGGTAGAGGGTCTACCGCTCACTTCTCCCAAGACTCCAAATACCGGCGTTAGGCAGATTCAATTGAAAAGATAGGTTACGCAATTGGCGTAAGGGGATCTGCGGTAGCCTGGAATCGCGGTAGGGAAGTGTGAGGTAGACCTGTACCTGCCTGACTCTAAATACCAGCGGGCAACCAAAAGCAGCGTTAGGAGCCCTTAACGCTGCTTTTGACGGCTAATGCAGAACTCTACATCTAGGTGTATGAGAATACAAAGCGCTCTGATGGTGCAGGAACAAAGAAACAGGCTGTTAATTAGGAGTTCCAGATTCAAACCCGTGCGTGGCCTATGACAGGTATTCCCTATCTGAATCACAAAAGAAAAAAAAATGGTTTTATGTCTCTTTAACCCCAGACCTTAAAGTGAATGGAAACTTTCATGAATTAGCGCCCGGTTTTTAAAAATACTATTAAAAACAGGGGCACTTTCATTCATAAAAGTTTACATTGCAGTGTATTTTTACAAATACTTACCTTTCTCTAAAGCAAAGCTGGATCAGCGGTCCCCCGCCCACAGCTCCTCTGTAATTATGTCACCAATGACGAAACCGGCTTCCTCCAATCATGGCTTCCCCCCAGAGCATCCATCTCGTGAGGCCAGCCGTGATTGGAGGAAGCTGGTTTAGTGATTGCTGTGCTAAGTACAGCATGAGAAGCAGGCGGGGGATCGACGATCCGGCTTTGCTGAATAAAAAAGTATTTGTAAAAATATGCTGCAATGTAAACTTTCATGAATGAAAGTGTCCCTGTTTTTAATAGTATTTTTAAAAACTGGGCATTAATTCATGAAAGTTTCCATTCACTTTAAGATATTGTTTGCATGACTCACAATAACGGTAGTGATCCACTTGTAAACCAGGTCTAAAAGGGAATTAAAACCCTAAATTTTTCTTTCATGATTCAGATAGAACATGCGATTTAAAAAAACTTTCCAATGCACTTTTATTATTACATTTTCTTTGTTTTCTTATTATCCTTTGTTGAAAAGCAGGAAGGTAAGCTCAGGAGCGTGCACGTGTCTGCAGCACTATATGGCAGCAGTTTTGCAACAATGTTATACATTAGCAAGAGCGCTAGAAGGCAGCACTATTTCCTGTCATGTAGTGCTCCAGGCATGTGCACGCTACCTATCTAGATATCGCTTCAACAAAAAATAACATGAGAATGAAGCAAATTTGATAAAAGAAGGAAACTGGAAACTTTTTTAAAACTGTACTCTTTATCTGAATCACAAAATCCAGTCTTATTTGTAGCTTGCAAAACAAAATTCATTATCATTGAACATGTTTACAAATTCTTCTAATCTGACATGACGATAACAGTTTTTGGAAATATCTATATATTTAATGTTGTTTATTATTATTATTTTTTTAAAATAGAAGTATTTTTTTTGTTGACTTCTATATGATGAAATTCAGTTCTGTTTTAATATAATAACATGAAAGCTTTGTGTGTTGAAATCATTCTAAATTTCTCAGAAGAAATGTCAGCAAAAAACACATTACTCGTTTAATGTTTACTGGGCAATATACTTAACAAAATACTTGGTGTAATTTTCTGACAGCTCCGCATCTTCTTTGGCATAATCATCTATAGTAAACAAAACATTATCTTTATTCCGAGCAGTGAAAATTCTCATGGCTGATGTTTTGATGCACTGAAAAAAAAGATTTTTTATTTTTATCTAACACTTTCTTCTGAGGACAGCAGTATTCCTCCATGTTTACTTTATTTTATAGATCTTTTTCAGTGTGTACTCATCCAAATATATGACATTTTTAAGTATTAAATATTTTTATTTTTTCATTTTCACAGAGTATCTCGTTGCATCATCATCAATAACAAGTTTAAATAACTTAAACTAACAAAAAAAGAAAACTTTGTAACTTACAAATTGCTCATGTCGTTAATAGATATTTAACCATAGGTCTGTGTTGTCTCCCAGCAGCGGGTGTACCCAATATTCCGACCTTTCTATACTTATAATATAAAGCCCTCATTTTGGGGTCAGCCCTCCGTGGTCCAGCGCTACACTAGGGAGAATGAGACTATGAAGGAGCTGCATGTGTCGGCTATGAGTTATCAGGGCTAATATGTGTCTCTGTGCTCCAGGGGCTACTCCTCCCCACCGGGGTCAGTTTTATATCTATGGGGTGTCTCTATCATCATGGGTGTGAATTGGGTGAAGGGGAATAATGGTCTCCCATAAGAATTTAGCATCTATAAAAAAGGGTAGTTTATTGCGCTGAAGGAACCCGTATTCCTCCAGGCCCAAAAGTTCCAACGTTCTTTCCAGCCACATCGCCAAGGTTGGTGCTGTTGGTGTTTTCCATGCTCGAGCAATCAACGATCTGGCACTATTGAGACCAATCTGTACTAAAAGAGATCGTAGCTTGCAGGATAAGTTGGGGGTGTCGTTCAGCAGTGTTATTCTCGGGTTGAGTTTCAATGACTCCCCTGCTAGTTTCTGGAGGTGTATTTCTACCTCTTTCCATAGTGGTTTGATGATAGGGCATTCCCACCACATGTTTATGAGACTGCCCGATTCCCTGCAGCCTCTCCAACACATTCGGGAGAATTTCGGGTATATAGTGCTTAGTCTCGTTGGAGTTAAATACCACCAGGAGAGAATTTTATAGTTCATCTCGAGAATCTGTGGAGGATTTTTGTTTTTTGGTATGGCGGTCTGTTGTGTATGCCGGCAATTGTTTTTTTTGGTTTTCTAATAATAGTTGGCAAGAGGTGGAAAGAGGGCCTTTAATTGCTAATCCTTTATCACATAAGTTTTCAAAAGGTGTCAAGGGGCATAGGAGATCTTTTTTGTGTGGCGACGTTTGGACAAAGTTGTGGAGTTGCGGGTATTTGAGCCAATTTGTGTACCTTCCCTCCGCTAAATCTTCCAATCTATCCCTATCCTTCAGTTTCCCTCCCTCCGTAAATCTGCATTGTGTATACCCATTCTGTCAGTCTCCTAAAATCTTTATCCAGACCTCCCACCATCTCCATATTGAGTACTATATTGGGAATAATGGTGACCTGTCTGAGGAGATATGTGGGTTGTACTTTTTAATTTTCTCCCAATCCCTGAACAGGTGATTATGTATGTCTAAGTGGTCGCATTGTTTGGGCCGTAAGTCAGGGGGAACCCAGCAAAGTGCTCGTACAAAGGGGGCTTGCAGGATTTGGGAATCGATAGATACCCAGGCTTTGTGGGTGCTCGAACTGTGCCAGTCCAACATTCTCTGGAGGGTCACAGCGTGATAGTATTCTTCTATCTTAGGAAGTTCCAGGCCTCCAGAGGCCATGGGCCTGTATAAAGTGTTCCTGTTGACCCTAGGTCTACATTTGCCCCAGATATATGAGTTGATTTGGCTTTGCATGCATGTTAGAAACCAATCAGGAAGATGTATCGGAAGCACCTGTAGGATGTAAAGGATCTTTGGGAGAGTTGTCATTTTAATGGATTGGACCCGACCCCACCATGAGAGAGGTTTAGTTGCCCATACAGTCAGCTTGTTTTGCGTCGTGTGTACTAATGTTTCATAGTTTTTTTTAAACAGCGTAGAGTATTGTGGGGAGATGTGTATTCCTAAGTATTTGATTGACTCGGTCTGAAGACATAGGGGACACACCGAGGAGAGGCCAAAAAACTCATCTGTATTAAGGGATATGTTTAGAATTTCCGACTTATTTACCAAGAAGTTGGGGAATTTGCCAAATCTGTCAAATCTCAGTGATTATAGCCGGGATAGTGTTTGAGGGATTTGATATAGAGAAGAGCACATCATCTGCGTACATGGCTATCTTGAAATCATTGGGGCCTATTATGATACCTTTTATATCTTCGTTCGCACGGATGTATGATGCTTGCACCACCATCGTTAGTATAAATAGTATGGGGGATAAGGGGCATCCCTGTCGCGTCCCGTTTTGGTTGGGGAAGGGGGCCATTTGCTCTAACTCTAGCGCTAGGATAGGAGTATAAGCTACGTATTCATGTTATCATGTTTTTACCGAACCCGAGTGTTTCTAGCGTGCACTGCAGAAATTGCCAATTTGTTCTATCGAACGCTTTCTCTGCGTCGATCGTCATCAAGACTGCTTTGATGTTGTGAAATTTTGCATATGCTGTTAGGGTTAAGGCTCTAATCGTATTGTCTCGGGCTTCTCTATGGGGGGTGAAAACCACCTGATCTGTATGCACTAACTCAGTATTTTTATATCTGAATTTAGCAGCGATATGGCCTATAACTCCCGGGTTCTTCTTGTGGTTTGTCTGGTTTTAGGATCACGGAAATGTGGGCTGACAACATCTCCGACGAGAATTTTGTGGGACCGTTTATTGCTTGGAATAGAGTTAGTAAATGGGGTATTAGTAAGTTTTTTAATGTCTTGTAGTAAGAGTTGGTGAACCCATCTGGGCCTGGACTTTTGCCGGTGGGGAGACGTGAAATCACCATAAGGATTTCTTTTTTGGATATTGGCTTTTCTAGTTCGTCTATCTGGTCTTGTGTTAACGTGTTTAGGCTCACCGCTTTAACATATCTCCTTGATGTGTGCCTGAGAATCAAGGGCATCCAAGTTGTATAGCTTGGTATAAAAGTCACTAAAACAGTTTGCTATGCCTTTACTATCGTGTGTGTCTGTGCCATCCGGTTTTTTAATTTTATGTATATGAGTCAAGTTTGATTTCTGTTTTAAGGTTTTAGCTAATAGGGAGCCTACTCTATTTCCCTCATAAAATAATATTTTTTTTAACATAAAAGCTTTTCTTTGTGCCTCTGTCATTAAGATGTCATTGAGTTTTTTCCTAGTGGAGTTGATAGTGGATAGGAGTTTAGCGTCTTTGGGGGAGTTTTTATGCTCTATTTTGAGTCTGTGCAAGTGCGAGGTCAAGGATTCCACTGCAAGGTTGTATGATTTTTTAAGGTATGCTTTGTGTTTAATGCAGTCCCCCCTTATGGCAGCTTTTTGAGCCTCCCATAGTGAAAGAGGCGATATTGTGTTGTTGTGTGTGAAATATTCTGATATTGATTTCGTCAGTGCCTGTAGTGTCGGTGGGTGGTGCAAGAGGTACTCATCTAACTTCCAAATAAAAGGGTTTACGGGCATGTCCGGCCATTGTAATTTAATAGAAATCATTGAGTGTTCAGACCATGCTGTCGGGTGATATCTGAATCAATGATAAGGGATAAGCTAGACTGATCTACATACAGATAATCTATCTGGGAATACATGGCCCAAGGGTGTGAATAGAAGGTATAATTTCTCTGCTGATGAATGCTGTATCCTCCACACATCCACCATTTCCAACTGTCTGCAGCTTTTAAATACAATATCTGGAGGTTTATGTGAGGATGTAGTGTTTGGGGAAGATGTGTCAAGCGTGGGATCCTTAGTGACATTGAGATCCCTGCCAAATATAAGTGTGCCTGTTTTGTTTTCTAGTACTAAGGATGATAAACGCTTAAAAAAATGACCTATTTGAATTGGGCGCATAAACATTGACCACTATTAGTATCCTACCTTCTCTGTCTGTTTTGGTTTTGATTAGCTGAAAAGGCGTATTACAGTTTTGGTGTGGGGATATTCAGTTGAGTACAAAATTTCTCTAAATCTTCCAAGTCTCTGTATGTTGCCTCTTTATTGTCTTTCAAAGCTCTTAAGGAAAAAGGAAACCCCCAGCAATATGGAATGCCTAGCCCTCTCAAATGTGCTGTCAGGAATCCAACTTCTCTGCGCTTTGTTAGGGTTAGGGGGCTGAGATCAGCGTATATCTGTAAACTGAAGCCTTGAAACTGGATTGGTGATTTCTTCCTTGATGCAGCCAGGATATTCTCTTTGTCCTGGAAATAATGACATCTCATGCTGACATCACTAGGTGGTGCGGTAGGTTGTGGCTTCGGTCGCAGACCTCTGTGGGCTCTATCTAACAGTATTCAGTGTCCGAGTCAGAGTTGATTAGGAAGCGGAACAGGCTTTGAACATATTTCTGTAAGTCCGGAAATGTTATAGCCTCAGCGATCCCCTGAATCCTGAGATTTTGTCTACGGCCTCTATTGTCCAAGTCCTCTATCTGGTTCTGTAGCTGTATTATTTCCGTGGTTTGCTGTAATTGTAGGGCTGCAAGGTTCGTGGATTCAGATGTTTCTTCGGCATGATATTCTAATTGAACTACTCTGTTGTCAAGTTCCATGATGTCTTTTTTTTCTGCTAGCCCGTCTTTGATTAGTTGGATAACCTGCAGCATGAAGGTTGAAAAGTCTTCTTTGGGGGGTAGGCTTTTCAAATCCACTCTAGTTAAAGGATAGTTTTCATCTTGTTGAATCTCCCTAGAGTGATCTCTGTCTTCACCAATATCTGAGTGAGGGGAGCTGGGAGATGAGGTGGCTGAGGTGCCTACAGCTTTAAAGAAGGTATTCATTTTAGCACTTGGAGTGGCTGTTGGTTTTTGGAGTTTATCCAGTTTTTGCTGTCTTTTGGAGGCCATGGCTATAATGGTGATCTGAAGAAAAGCAGAAAGTCCAGCACACACTGTGGTAATATTGGGTGCAAGCTATAACAGGGCACTGCACAACCCTGTGTCAATATCCAAACGTTCAAAAATAGCAGCACTCCAAAAGGTAATAATTACCAAATCTTTATTGCAGCCAGAAGCACAAAAAACAGCAGCAACGTTTCGGACTACATGACCTTAATCATGCGATAGCATTATTAAGGACATGTAGTCCGAAACGTTGCTGCTGTTTTTTGTGCTTCTGGCTGCAATAAAGATTTGGTAATTATTACCTTTTGGAGTGCTGCTATTTCTGAACATTTGTATAATGGTGATCTGAGTATGTATAGGCCTACGTGTTATTTTCCAGTCTCCGAATGAGTAGTGTTGAAATTATGCGGTATACTGCCCTTTGTCGTGCTTCTGTGTCTGGGGGATTATTCCTTGGCCAAAAAGGCAGCCTCTCCGCTGTTCTATAGTGTAACTGATCTGCTTCTGATATGTACACCTATAAATGCTTTAGGCTTGTGTGTTTTTGCTTTCAAATACACCCTGTATCTTCTGTGTTATATAACTGCTGTGTCTGTGGGTTGAGGCTTTTATCACTATATCAGCGTGTCAGGGTATTTTTATGGTGAGGCCTTAGTGATATGCAAAAATTATTGCATGTATGATATTTAGTTCATTTTGAGGCCCGCCTATCTATATAGCCTTATTGCTGAACATGTATCCTTATAACTAATGCCGTCTGGAATCACTCTCCTTATTTGGGGTAAATCCCTTTAGCCCAATGCTGACCGTTAAAGTTCTGTGCTAGGTTATGATGGCGGTCTTTTTACTCACTGCCCTGTCTGTTATCGGCGGCTTGCAGCCTGCTGTTTATTTTCACCCCCTCACCATTGGCTCCATCTCGGACTGTGTGGTTCTGTCTGGCGGGAGGGTGAGGAGATCGTGGTTAGCCCCTCCGTCTCTGCTCTGTGTTTGTGCCATTGCCGGAAGCTGCATACTCCGTGTGTCTGGTCCGTATGACTGATTCCTGCTGTGTGGCGCCGTCAGCGCCTCTGAGCCGTATGTGGCATTTGAATTGTGCGTGGCTTCTCGTGGGTCTTAATGGTCCAGTTTTTGTGTCCAGCTGATCACTGGTGGATTGTCATACTGTTACCCTTCAAATGGAGGGTTTTGTACCCGAAATCTTTGGAGATCAGGAGTCAGCTTCACGGAGCACTACAATTTTGCGGCCATCTCGATCCTCGGCCGGCTCTGTCCCCATCAGTATTAAATATTTTTAACGGGATATAGACATGTCTAAATCATGTTTATATACATAAACTGCTAATGCAACCTACCAAAAAGTATAAATAAATAATAACTAGCTGAGCTGCTTGTAATAAAAATGCGTCTATTTGTCTTTTAAATTTCTTTGCTTTGCTTTTTGTTTTTTATTGTTTTTAGCCATTTTTTGTGATATACTCTTTCTGCTATTTCTTACTCTCAGGACTTAATTTTTGAAGCACTTGGGAACTTGCTTGATTTGACATGGAGTCTCCTGTTTTAAGCTTTTGTCTTTAAATATCTGGTGTAATTCCCTCTTTCTCAAGACCCAGTACTGGATTTTAATACAATCTATTCACATCATAACTGTTATATATTTGGGAATTATGCCCTATGTATTGGGCCAACCTCTCCTTAAAACCTCTACTCAACTAGATTTTGTTTTTCAAATCTGTTGGTGGCTTTTCCAAGATGGCTGCCAATAAAGAGAACCATTGCTGGGCATATACAGCATTTTTGAGCATGTGCAATGTAACAGCTCCCTTGCGACAGCCATTTTTAAAATGTAACAATTAGAATTTATAGGCAAGAGTTCAAAGGAGCTTGTGCATAGCATGGGAATGTAGGGTTCTTAAGTTTATTTTTCTTTGTGTGTTTTAATTATTTATTAATTTGGATAAAATCACCCATCTTTTTCTGCTGCTGCTACAAAAGTGTTAACTCACTCACTACTGGCCAAGTCAGGTTAAAGTATTGCTCTATGGGCAATCTTTGTGTGTTTCTGACAGCAAAAGGGGGTATAACTGATTTCTTTATTAGTGACAGTCTAAAGTGTACAACATATAATATATGTGTGTATTAATTACACAGGAGACATAATCACTGATTTCTCAGCATTAATGACAGCCAAAAGGGTATACAATCACTGATCTGTGTTTGTTGCTAACACCCAGGATAGAGTAAAACTACAGCTCTATGTATGCTACTGGCAGGTAAAAAAAACATTAAAATTAAAATTAAAGTAATATACCAGCATCAGTTGTGCACTTACTACTAATTCTCAATGGTTAATAGACATTTGCTATTAATGGTCAAGCTGCATTAGAAAATACCTATCAACCAATAAGCATTAAAAAGAAGTACCCATCAGCCAATGAGTATGAGTCAGCAGAGCCCATGAAGATTAGTAGAACGTTCACAAAAAACAACCTTTAGGTACTGCTCTGCAGAGCCTACTTCCCCCTTTTTGTTAATCAACCATACCTAACAAAATGACAAGAATAAGGCACTAGTTTGATTTACAAAAATATCGAAATCTTGTTACATCCTTCTGCTACTGTATTTTGTAAAATATTGCCATTAAACAGTAAAAAGGTGAAGTAATTTAAAAAAAAAAAGTTCACATTCAAATAAAGAATAATCACATAATGCTCATTAGATTGTGTAGTCACAATCACTCAAAATAGCAAGCACCTAAACACTTATAAGCTACACTATCAGAGAGAAAAAAAACACAAAGAAATCCTCAGGGAATCGGCATCCACATGCCCAGACAAAGCACCCCAGACATCCACAATCACACAAAAATAGACATCAAAAGGCATCATCAAGAGGAGTTGCATCTCTATGACTGGATCAGAGACACAGTAAGTCATTGAGAGGCAGGACAGGACTGGCCCTGCACAATGTTGGTGACTGGGTGGGACTAAGGCAACAAGCCCCTTCCCACAACTGGCCCTGGCCCACCAGGCAAATGCCCTGTATGCCCTATAGTCAGTTTGGGCCTGCTGCTCTGTCATATGAATAACAGAAAATTGGTTTTGGAATACAGTTTCCTCTTAATATAAAAAGTGTCTGTACTTTAAATTCAATTTTGTAAAACTTTTTGTTGCTTTCAAAAGAATATAAAATTTGAATTCCAGGCACTGTGTAATTAAATTGACTAAAAGGGTCATTAAACGCCTCTTGCTTTTGTGCCAAAATTATGCTTCTCCCACACTCCCTAGAGGCCAAAAAGCAAAGTATGTAACTTTGTAAGGTTTTCAAAATGCTGAATGGAATTCCTTGGCTGTACTTGTGGCATTTTTTTTTCAATGTTTGTGTTTTTTCGCATTATTAGTTGTAATTTTTTAAACATGATCAAAACATGATACAAAACCTGCATTTTTATCCATTAGGCTGTCCTCATGAATATTAAATCAATTAGCCTCTTGTCACAGTGGCACCTGGCAGCTAGTTGTTCAATGTCACTTCTGACAAGTATTGTCTAGGACTGAAGACCCGCAGTCACCATTGTCTGTCAATTAAAATAGCCAACACATTCTGACTCTGACTGGGCGTTTCACAGCTTCCAGGATCTATTTGATAACTCTGCCATCTTTGGTTCTTATGTCAACAAAGCCTACCAAAAGAACAAAATGAAATTAGATAATAGTAAAGTAAAAAGATGTTTAACATTGCATGCTCCCTCTGAATCATGAAATTAAAAAAAATGGGTTTCATATCCTTTTAATTGACCAGCCAGTTACTTAAAAATGGTCTGTACCTAAGCTGTTGTGGTATGCCAGTGGCTGGAATAGAATTAATTTCTTAATCACACAGAACAACCTCTAGAGGTTAATAATACCAACACAATTGCAAATAATTTACAGCTTCCCGTGTTTTTTTTTAACCTATTCACAATTGTGTTTAGCGTATGCAGTAGTATGTAGTATATATATATATATATATATATATATATATATATATATATATATATATATAGTAACAAGGGAGAGCACTCTCACTCAGTATATAAACTGCCAGGGTGCTAGTGTAATTAAATATAGCTGAACACAAAACTGGCACTATCTGGTCTTTCCCAAAAAAATATTTTACTGTGAAAGTAGTGACGTTTCGGGGACAAAGTATCCCCTTCCTCAGAGGGTCTGAGGGTCTGAGGAAGGGGATACTTGGCCCCCGAAACATCACTACTTTCACAGTAAAATATTTTTTTTGGAAAGACCAGAGAGTGACAGTTTTGTGTTCAGCTATATATATATATATATAGTTACAGGGACACTGAGCCCAATTTTTTTCTTTTGTGATTCAGATAGAGCATGAAATTTTAAGAAACTTTCTAATTTACTCCTATTATTACATTTTCTTCATTCTCTTGGTATCTTTATTTGAAATGCAAGAATGTAAGTTTAGATGCCGGCCCATTTTTGGTGAACAACCTGGGTTGTTCTTGCTGATTGGTGGATAAATTCATCCACCAATAAAAAAGTGCTCTCCAGAGTCCTGAACCAAAAAAAAGCCAAGATGCCTTCTTTTTCAAATAAAGATAGCAAGAGAACAAAGAAAAATTGATAATAGGAGTAAATTAGAAAGTTGCTTAAATTTGCATGCTCTATCTGAATCACGAAAGAAAAAATTTGGGTTCAGTGTCCCTTTAACTCTAGTCTTTCTCGCCAGGAACCTGCAATTTGTCGGGGTTTGGAACTATAATTAGTGAGAGGGGGCACAGACTTGTTCTTAGTGCTTCATGTCCCTGCTATGCCTCTGCATAAAATAATAATTCCATATTACTAATTCAAGATACTAAATAAACATCCTTGTTTATCTTTATGCCTTCCTCACAGGTTTTTTTCCCCAAATTGCTTAAAGGACAATCAGTCACATATTAAGTCACGATTTAATTTATTATTTCCAGTTCAAATGCTACCTAAGTCATTAATTATTCTTTTGCAATCTGCCAAACTTGGCTAAAACTATCCAAAAGTGTCCAAGCCTCTTTACCTTACAATTTACTGAAAAATAAGAATAAAGATAATTTGCTTTTTTTGCTGAATTTTTGCTTCAATACTTTGAATTCTATTTTTTATTATGTACAGTGTATAAACTCACAAGTCAATAAAATCTTAGGAGAGAAATTGTTCTGTAAAAATAACTTGGTTCTAATAAAAATAGTTATATATTTCACACATACATATATAATTTTCCAGTGAACATATTAAAGACTGAATGACCTTACTTTTGACTGTACCAGTATTTATGCTAACAGATCCAGATTTAATGTTTATAAGGATTTCCAATGCCGATTAATAATATAAGTGACTTTGTTTAAAGGGATAGTAAACCACAATATTTTCTTTTATGATTCAGATAGAACATACAATTTTAAACAAATTTGCAAATTACTTCTATTATCAAATTTGCTTCATTCTCTTGTTATCCATTGATGAAGGGACAGCATTGCACTACTGACAGGAAGCTGAAAACATCTATTTATACAATCAAAAGAGACAAATGTGTGCAGGAACCAATTAGCAGCAGCTCCCACTAGTGTATGATATGTGCGTATTCATTTTTTAACAAGGGATACTAAGAGAACGAAGCACATTTGAAAATAGAAGTGAATTTAAAAGTGTCTTAAAATTACATGCTCTATCTGAATCATGCAAGTTTAATTTTGACTTTCCTATCCCTTTAAGAGGAAATAGATTTCTAATGCTCTAACAGACTGCAAATTTGAAAAATTATGAAATGAAAAACCCCTCACCAATACTAAGCAATTTGAAACTTTTTAATCAACACAAAATCATTTATAAAGTGCTTTTGTACATGATATAATTTGATCCTTTTTATTAATAAACTTTATTTCTTTTCTTTTCTCAGCAATAACAAGAATATATATGAATATACATTAATGACAAGAATAGCAAAACACAAGTACAGTCAGATAATCTTATTAACTGTGTAAACATTACCAAAATAAGGACCTCAAATGCAACTGAAAATCCAACCACATACAACGTGCCATCTCGTGTCTCACGAGGCTTCGTAAATGTAAATCTTAATGTTTAACTATAAGAGAAATGTCCAAGTAACATGTCCACATTAAAGAGAGACCCTATGTAATAGCATGTCTCTAGGCCAGGGATGGGGAACATTGACCCTCCAGATGTTTCAGAACTACATTTCCCATGATGCTTAACAGGATTTCAGAGGGCCTAAGCATCATGGGTAATGTAATTCTGAAAAATCAGGAGTGCCAAGGTTCCCCATCCTTCCCCTTTTTTCCCACATTTTTCCCCCCCACCTGGAGACCTACCAGGCAATTCGCCCTAAAGTTATTGTGAACTTCTTCTAATGTGTTTGAAAGAGAGAGAGATTAAACATTATTTTATAGAGCATTCCCACGAAGGAGCCAAATTTCCCAAATTTTCCAATATAGGTCATCTTGAGTCAATGGACTTTTATGGTGGAGTATTGTTTTTATATTTAACGATAATTTATATTTTAGTGTGTTTTGCTAGCAAATTTATATGTATATGTGTTTTATAAGCTCATAATATCCCTTTGTGTGACTAAGTTGTTCTAGGTACTTTACATAGAGTGGATCTGGCGCACTCTTTTATTGATTTTTAAGCATACAGTTTGTTTTTCCCAATTTTAAAGGTGTCTTGGGTATTTATATGAATAGGGTGCTACAGAGTCCTAAACATCATATACATTTTTGTTGAAAATATTTAAACACACACACACATATACAATTTATTTCTTAAGATCCACAATAGAGATTTAAGCAGAATAAAAATACAGAGAAATAACATTCGTGGACGTAATTCTGCTAGCATCTCCGTAGGTGATTGATTATTTGTGAGCTGGCCTTTTGAAAGAGCATTCTAATTTAAGTATATGGCAAAACCAGTCATCTTTCTCAAAAAAAAAAAAATTCTGTGTATACCATGTTGTGCATAATGAAAGGTTTAAATGACTTAGTCAGGCACCTGCTTGGGTCACTCTTTCACGAGCTAGCTTTGTTTGA
The DNA here is from genome assembly GCF_027579735.1 of Bombina bombina. Taxonomy (NCBI): domain Eukaryota; kingdom Metazoa; phylum Chordata; class Amphibia; order Anura; family Bombinatoridae; genus Bombina; species Bombina bombina. The sequence continues at coordinate 920,079,611 of NC_069503.1, forward strand.
TGTAATGAAAGCAAAGTGAAAGATTATTGGATTTAAATGTGAAGATTTATTGGTCTGAAATTAGGGTCAGCTGAGAAATTGTATTTAAGGCTACCCAGATTTCCAATATTTATATGTTCAGTAAATATTATAGTATGATGGCAATTGATTGTGGCTTTTAATCTTACTAAGGTCCTTATTCGAGATATTTCGATATGGTCATATGCAAATACTAGCCTTTTGCCAGAAACAATTTTATGTGTTACATTATTGTGTAAACAGTTTAGAAACACTATAAATGTATTTGGACTGCTTAAAAAACACACACAAATACAAAGACACACAGGCAAATGCAATAATTTATATAACTACAGGAATGAACATTTTTATCTTTTTACTGTAAAATGTTTACAAATAATTGTAGACAAAAATGGAATCTCACGGTCTGCTCTACATTGCAGTGTTCTAGAGCAGTAGTAGCTTTTGATGACAGGAACTAGCTGACAAGCATGATCTGTTAATTACAATTGATTAAAAACTGTTTCAAAATATCTGCATGAAAAATAAATATTTTAAAAGCAAAATTTGTATTGTTTCGCAGTCCAGTAGCACACCTTGATAGCCCTCTTAAGTACTGTTAATTTTTTTCTGTGTTATGGCTAATTATAACAATAATTTTGTAGAATGATGCAGGTTCAAAATTCAGAATACACTTTGGCCTTTCTGTGATTAGTGTTGAAAAACAGTACTTTGCAGAGTTAAATTTCAGGAAAAGCAGACAAATTAAATAGTGAAAGTATATTGTAAAGTTTTAAAAAATTTTTTTTTATAGAGAATTCAATTTTCAGTCTGCTATCACTTTATCTGATAACTATTGATAAGAATCACTCTTTAAGCATAGGTCCTTTTTGTTCTGCAAATCCTTTATTTTTATTTAGCGTTCTGCCTGTTTACTTTTATCCTGTTACGCTCACTCTTTCTATTATATGTGATGTCAGCTGTTGCAAAGCATTGGTCTATGCAAAATTATCTCTAATGTTCACAAGCTATAAATGAAGCAAAAACAGATTTCATGAGGAGACATTTCTTGGTGGTGACCATGACAGGTCACAGTACTGGGTGCTGTTTGCAATCTATAATATACCAGTAGATCTACAAGCCAACTATTTATAAGATTTACAGAATCGGCTCATGAAGTGTCCGCTCTCAGTACCCAATATGCCAGAATTTTGACACCTTTTGCTCAACAAGACTTACTTGGCCTCCAACCGTATATGTCCACAGTGTAGTTTCCTTGGATCTCACTAGAAAGCTGTTGTGTAGTAATGTAAAACTGTGGATGCAATAAGCATCCTAATGGAAGAACTGTGCACAGAGTTTCATAATATTTTGGCAATTTAGAGACAGACTGGTTGGTTTGATATTAAGGATTGTGATGCATTACATTACAATGACATTGTAGCCTGGTGTCTGTCTTATTGCTATATAAAATCTGTATATGTAACTCTATAACCTCCCAGCTTGACTGCCTCATTAGATTTAATTACAATCAGTTTATGGCATACTTATCATTAAAAATCCTATTATATGTGTTATCCCAAACTGAATATTAATGCTTTTCTTCAAGGCTTGTCCTGCTTCAATACTTTTGTGCTTCTATCATTATATTCTAATGCTGTATGTCAAGCATCTTTCTTAATTAAAGCTTTTGTGGGAGCATTTCCTAAATGTTGCTATGCTCTGGTAGATGAAGTAAGCTAGCTCACAGCCCTTGTATACATGAATAATGATCTGAGTTCATTACTAGCTCTATTACTAGCTCTATTACTAGCTCTGTGCTAACCTATATATGAGCTGTGATCTTATAATTCTCTGCTATGCCCAGAATGTTTGTTAAATCATAACAATGAACACTCTATCTATTTGAAATACCTCATAATTTAATGTATGTCTTTGTAGCCTGCTGTAGTTTTGACCCTCCCATACATTATGCTAAAGAACACACAAATAGCTTCAGTTTTATTAGTCTGTAAGATCACATGCTAGTGTGTTAATTAATAGTGTACAAAGCATCAAGTTTTACTCAAAATCCCAGTCTGTTTAGTCTCTACATTATATATATTATAGACTAGATTTTCAGAGCTAAGAATTCATGTTAGCTACTTTATCTAGCTTCTCATCTAGTATAAGATTTGACTTTTCTTTCTAAATTACATGATTTATGTTTAGATTGATGCTGGATTCTAGATTTTTCTTTTCTTCCTTGAATGTTGCTATTTTCTATCGCTTAGATTGCCTACTGAGAGATCCAAACATGAACTTTCTATAATGTAAAGTGATGTAAGGTCAGTAAAGAACAACAATGAGCTGTCCTATTTTTTCAAATATCGATATACACAAAAGCAATTTTAATCCCAAATCCAGATTCAATTGTGCAATTGATAATGAGTAACATTATTTTGCACTCTGCCTTCTACAAACAATAACGCATGATCAGGTATTAAAAGTTGTGGGTTAAAATGTTTAACCAAACCATTGTTGATGTATCTTATATAGCATGCTGTATACTTTCAATGGTAAGCAGTAGTTGGGCTCTCATTGGTTAAGTGTTGAGTTTACAAGCAATCGGAAATAACAATTTATTTTGTAACTCTTCTGAAAGCTCTTTACTTGTAATATGGTCCAATGTTGAAACCTAATATCCCCATTTCCTATTTGTGGTTTTTATGTGCCTTTATTTACCCCTTAAGCCAAATTGATGTAGGTACTACATCACAGGGTACTTTGCCTAGCGTACCCTGTTGAAGTAGTACCTACGTCCAACCTTCTGCCTCATTCTGCGGTCCTGTCTGTCAGCTTTGACAGCCAAAACTGCAGCCAGAGGCAGAAGACATCTGCCTTCAAATAGTAAGGAAACACTGATTGTTCTTCCTTTATTGTAGGAAGACAGATTGCCGATGCAGACAGTGATACTCTGTGTCACTCTCTGCATCAGCTAGCGGTGATGCTGTGAGAGGTTTGGGAGGGAAGACGGGAGGATGGCCCATAACAGGAGGGGGGAGGGAGGAGAGGAAGTGAGGCTTCCTTACTTACAGAAAAAAAAGATTTAGTGAGGGGGAGGAATGAGTCCCCTACCTACAGAAACATGTGAAGAAGGGGGGTGGGGGGCCCTATGAGAAATTGGTTGGGGGAGGGGGGATCGGATCACTGCAGATTTTCTTTTATATAAATAATAAAAAAAATAAAAAAATAAGTACTGGCAAAAATTGCGCTCCGGCCGCCTACTTCAAAATTAATTTTTTTGTAAACCAACTGATTGAATTATTCTCCAATTATCACTCTAGCCACACAAAAAAAATTGTGCGAGTGACATATGGCTAGAGTGCTTATTTGTAGAACAGTTCAAACTGTTAGCTCATCTTCATTACAACTGATGAATTAATGTTCATCTAAAATATTGCTAATAGTTTGGATCTGTTTATACCAAATGGAAAGTTTACCATCACTTTAAGAATGAAATATCTCTCCAATTCTTTGTTGTCCCATGAAGCTGATTAATTAAAGCGTAATCTTAGTGAATAAGCATATAATGGCAAAGGAATTTTAAGATTTTTTTTATCTCAGCTCCCTATTTTGTGGAACTGTTTTAACATTTAGCATATTTTAATTCTTATACATTTTGTGTCTATGCATTATAAGTACACAGTTAATTGCTTCTTAAACACTGAAAATGTTGCTTTAACATAATGTTTCTTGATTTACAGGAAAACAGCAAAAGACAGAAAGAACAGCTGTCTGAAAAATTTGATTATCTTTATGCTATTCTTGAAGAGAGGAAAGGGGAACTTACCCAGATGATCACTAGAGACCAAGAAGAAAAGCTTGAAAATGTCCGTTCCTTAATGAAAAAATATGGGGATCACTTGGAGACAGTCTCCAAGCTTGTTGAATCAGGAATTCAATTTATGGATGAACAAGAAATGGCAGTATTCCTACAGGTATTCTTGTGAAAGTGAATTAGTAGTTCTGTAAACTAATATCAGCTTTATGTAAAATGGATTTATCAGCATAAACTGTAACTTGTGATTCCAGCCCAATCATTTCCACACCACCAAGCAAAATGTACCTTGTGATTTCAGCCCAACCATTCCCACGCCACCAAGCATTCCCTGGGGAAATCAACATTTAAAGCATATTTTAAAAATGTTCTTTGGACCTCTTTTCTTGTCTGTGCCACCAACACATGAACATTTAATAATGATTGTGACTTCCATATCTAAACCTAATTTCCCTCTAGTAAACTCCCTCCTCTGATCTATCATGCACCATTACATCACAATTGTAATGGACAATAACCCGAAAATTCACTTCAACACCAGAAAGACATAATAACAATGTAACCAGCTGTACAAACACCTTCCACTTCTAATTGCACCATCTGTGTCTTCCTTATATATGTGTAATCAGTTTTCGTCACTTGCCTCCTTGGAGTACATATCTACTCATTTTACCTCTACACTTTCCTACTATATACTCTCTCTTTTTTTTGTCTTCTAATATATATATATATATATATATATATATATATATATATATATATATATATATATATATATATATATATATATATATATATATATTTATATATATATATATATATATATATATATAAATTTAATAATTCTAAACTAAAAATATTCTATAGCCTATATTATTATTTTTCTCTACAACATTATTCTCGAACAAGAGCTTTGGCTTTTATTTTTGCTACATCGTTATTATCCATAATTTGCAACATGCCTGTATATTCTACATTTATTAAAGGTAATGATACAAAACAGTAAAAAAAAACAAAACACATGAACACAGTCCATAGAAGAGATTTTACAATATAAATAGTAGAGATGTGCATTAGTTTATATAAGAATGTACATTTGTGTTGAAAATTGGATTTTTGTTTTAACAAAATAAATAGCCAAATGAATGCATAAAATAAAATTAAAGACAACAACAAAATACTGATGAAAATCATCATTGCCACGCTAACAGGAAGCATAGCGCGCATAGCGCGCACTCGGCTACCAGGAACTGTGGGCGTTAAGCCTGCTGTTAGCGCGGTTGGGGTTCTGGAAAAAAGAGGATCGGGTTAGTGCGATCTTCAGAGCACATTAAGGTAAGTATTGCAGCTACAGTTAAACTTTTCTCCTGTAGCTTTGAAACATTTAAATTTGTTTTAACGAAAATATTTGTAATTGTTTAACTAAAATTCAGTATTATTATTATTATTAACAAACACCAAATATTGCAGCCACCAAATATTCAGTGAAATTAATCTCCCTGAATATTTAAAACAAAAATCTCTTCAGAAAAAAATATTTCTTGACTGCACATCTCTCATAAATAACCTTTGCTAATTAATCATCTGTAACCGCATTCCAATCTGTGAGAATTCATATGTTGTGTCAAAGCTATTTAATTCCATTTGAAAACTATGGATTTGTGGCACAATAACTTTACCTTCATTATATGAAGACAGCTTAAGAAAGCAGTTTAATGCATGTTTTTGAACTTTTCAAGTTCTACAGCTTTATGATTTACAAAAATAATTTTGACTTGTTTTGGCTTATTACGGCCATGTGCAGAAATAACAATTTAGCTGCAACTTTAAAGGGACACTCAAGTCAAAATAAATATTTATGATTCAGAAAGAGCATGCAGTTTTAAGACACTTTCCAATTTACTTACATTATCAAATTTTGCACAGTTTTTTTTTTATATTCACACTTTTTGGGGAACAAGAACCTACTGAGCATGTGCACAAACTCACAGGGTATATGTATACTAGTCTGTGATTGGCTGATGCCTGTCACATGACACAAGGGGCCGGAAAATGGGAGAAAAAAAATTGTTAAAAAAAAATCTACTGCTGAAAATTAGATTAGGTGTTAAATCACTGTCTTTTTAGTATGCACTTGTTAATTATGTAATTCTACTGCATTGAGTGGTCCTTTAAGCTTTGTCTTCAGGAATTTCCAGGAACGACAAGTAATCAATTTTTTTCACTGTCCTTTTCCAGAGAGGTTGTGTTATTTTTAATCTAATGCCCAGGATAAATAGTTATGTTATAGGATACAAATGTCATTATTTTTTTACAAATTTTCTGTGATTCTTTGGCCCCTATTTATCAAGGTCTGTCGGACCTGATCCGACAGTGCGGATCAAGTCCGACAGACCTCGCTGAATACGGCGAGCAATACGCTCACCGTATTCAGCATTGCACCAGCAGCTCACAAGAGCTGCTGGTGCAACGCCACCCCCTGCAGACTTGCGGCCAATGGGCCGCCAGCAGGGGGGTGTCAATCAACCCAATCGTACTCGATCGGGTTGATTTCTGGCGATGTCTGTCCGCCTGCTCAGAGCACGGGGCATCAAGCTCCAATCGGAGCTTGATAAATATGCCCCTTTATCTCATTTTCTTTCTACGTTACATTGACATGATGGAAAAATTGCTAATTTTGTTACATTTCTCCAGAAACAAATACATGTGTCTAGAAATGACCTAGTTATAGTTAACATATATAAAATATAATGTTTGAATAATTAACAATACCAACAGTTTTAAATATTGAATTCCAAGGGAGCGATTTATCAATCCCGTATGTCTCTGTTTCCAAGCGAGCCTTAACGATCGTGTTGATTGACACCCCCTGCTAGCAGACGATTGGCCGCTAATGTGCAGGGGCGGCATTGCACAAACATTTCACTAGAAATGCTTGTGCAATGATAAATGCCAACAGCGTATGCTGTCGGCATTTATCAATGTCTGCCCGCACATTGATAAATGTACCCCCAAGTGTTTTTGAATAATGTTATAAAGAAAATAGTTTGCTTATTTTGAATAAACTTGTTGGAAATTGTCTTAAACTTAAGTTAAGAATTAGCGGTTATAAGACTGCTGCTTCTTAACTCATCTGCTACCTCTGAGGTGGCGGACTGCAATCATCCCGATCTGATTAGATCAGGATGATTGACACCCCCTGTTAGATTGGCCGCAAATGTGCAGGGGGCGGCATTGCACAAGCATTTCACCAGAAATGCTTGTGCAATGTTAAATGCTGACAGTGTATGCTGTCGGCATTTATCGATGTGCAGTGGACATGATCCTCTACAGCACATTGATAAACCTACCCTCAAGTGTTTTTGAATAATGTTATAACGAAAATAATTTGATTATTTTGAATAAACTCTTTGGAAATTGCCATTGAGGCTCTTTAAAAGTGTTAACAATAGTGGTGACTTAAGTGTTACACTCAAGCACAATCCAAAATACCACAGTCAAATTTTGCACTTTTTAAGACACAAAGTAAACCATTATTATTATTGTGATTATTATTAATATAACAGAGAACTACATGATGAACTTGACTTTCTCTTGCTCTTTAAAGACTCTACTGTAGCGGATCATGTCCGCCATTCAGGGATGCATACTATGGGCTAGATTTAACAACAGTCGAGTGGATCATGTCCGCCATTCAGGGATGCATACTATGGGCTAGATTTAACAACAGTCGAGTGGATCATGTCCGCCATTCAGGGATGCATACTATGGGCTAGATTTAACAACAGTCGAGTGGATCATGTCCGCCATTCAGGGATGCATACTATGGGCTAGATTTAACAACAGTCGAGTGGATCATGTCCGCCATTCAGGGATGCATACTATGGGCTAGATTTAACAACAGTCGAGTGGATCATGTCCGCCATTCAGGGATGCATACTATGGGCTAGATTTAACAACAGTCGAGTGGATCATGTCCGCCATTCAGGGATGCATACTATGGGCTAGATTTAACAACAGTCGAGTGGATCATGTCCGCCATTCAGGGATGCATACTATGGGCTAGATTTAACAACAGTCGAGTGGATCATGTCCGCCATTCAGGGATGCATACTATGGGCTAGATTTAACAACAGTCGAGTGGATCATGTCCGCCATTCAGGGATGCATACTATGGGCTAGATTTAACAACAGTCGAGTGGATCATGTCCGCCATTCAGGGATGCATACTATGGGCTAGATTTAACAACAGTCGAGTGGATCATGTCCGCTCGACCTCGCTAATAATAGAAGTAAATTGGAAACTTTGTTAAATGTTATCCTCTTTCTGAATCATCAAAGAAAATTTTTACGTTTCATGTCCCTTTAAACTGTTGCTTGAATGATTCAAAATAACTTTGAGCTTGTATTATGAGTGCAAAAATAATAGTTTTCTGCTCCACAAGTATTTCTAGGCTGAGTGAAAAGTTTAGACAGTCAGTAATTTGCTTTAAATTTCACTGATAGTTGAACTAATCAAAAACTACTTTTTAGTGATTCACGACTGGGCCACAATGTCCAGGAAACATTTATGGTGCCTATGAATACCAGAAATGGAAATCTAGATCTTCTGCAAATAATATTTGTTTCCCATTTTTTCCAGAATTCCAAAGTATTACTTCAAAAGTAAGTACCCAGTTTCAATTTGCTTATGCTTGTAAAAATGAATGCTTCATATGGTGGAAAATTCCAAACTGACACAGTCTTTTTGTAGAATCACAGAAGCGTCTAGAGGATTTCAAATGGAAAAAATTGAGCCTGGATACGAAAACATGAATAATTTCACAGTGGATCTTAACAGAGAAGAAAAAATTATAAGAGAAATAGACTTTTATAAAGGTATGTTAGTCAAGATTTGGTCTTAAGGATCTGCTTTATAGATAATGTTCAGATGTTCTTAATTAAAAACTGAACTAAGTCTAGCAACATAGGACCACTTGTGACTGTCAGCTCACTCGTATTTAACCATATAGTTATCCATATTGTCTTTTCAATAATACAGAAACACTACTGCTACTACACTTTTAAAAGAATTGCTTCTTGTTAAATTACGTGCATCTTTGGCTTGCAGGTTTCTGAGTATACCTGTGATATGTGTTTAACAATGTTCAGATCTGGTCTTTTGGACTAACTCTTCCTAATGACCAATACCTAATTAATTTAGCTATTCAACATACTTAATTGTGCATTACATGTAATCTGTCAGTCCATTGAATGACTTTTTAATATAATATAGACACGTTAATAAAAAAAAAATAGTTTTCTTCTAAAAATTATGATTTTATCTTTATTCTTTGGCAAACTCTTAGAAACAAAAATCAAAACGCGCACACACACACACATATATATATATATATATATATATATATATATATATATATATATATATATATATAAAAAACAATCCGTTAAGTTATGACAGTATGGAAAATGCAAAAAAACTAACAAAAAGAGTCATTTGAAAATTCAATTCACCCTGTACTATATTGAAAACACATTATTAACACATTATTTGATGTTTTACTTTGTGAATTTAATGACTGCAACACGTTCCGAAAAAGTTGAGACAGGGGCAATTTAGGACTAATAGCGATGTGACAAGTTGAAATAAGAAGGTAATGTGAAACAGGTGAGGCAATCGTGTAATCATAGTATATAAGTAGCGTCCAAAAAAGGCCTAGTCCTTTAAAAGCAAGGATTGTCCAAGGCTCGCCAATCTGCCAACAGATGCGTCAGCAAATAATCCAACACTTTGAGAACAACATTTGCCAAAGACAAATTTGTAGGATTTTCACCTTCTACAGTGCACAGTTTAAATAAAAGATTCAAGGAATCCGGTCAAATCTTGGTGCGTAAAGGGCAAGGCCAAAAAAACACTTTTAAATGCGCGTGATTTCTGATCCCTTAGACTTCACAGTTTCAAAACTGTAATGGATATCTTGACATGGGCTCGGGAATACTTTAGTAAACCTTTGCCAGTCAACAACATTCACCGCTACATCCACAGACACAAGTTAAGGCTTTACTATGCAAAGCAGAAGCCATACATCAACACTGTCCAGAAGCGCCGACGACTTCTATTGGGTCGATCTCATCTGAGATGGACAGTAGCACAGTGGAATCATGGTCCATTGATTCAACATTTCAAATAGTTTTTTTTTTAAAATAGCCATCGTAATCTCCGGGCCAAAGCGGAAAAGGACCATCCAAGCTGTTATCAGCATCAGGTCCATTAGCCAGTGTCTGTCATGGTAAGGGGGTTTCTCAGTGCCCATGGCATGGGCAACTTGCATATCTGTAAGGGCACCATTAATGCAGAAAGACATGTTTAGATTTTGGAGCAACATATGCTGCAAACCAGATGTCGCATTTTCCAGACACATCCCTTCATTTTCCAGCAAGACAATGCCAAACAACTTTATGCCCGATTACAAGTGCATGGTTGAGCAGAGGATGTGGTGGCTAGCATAGCCTGCCTGCAGTCCTGACATGTCTCCGATTGAGAATGTGTGGCGCAAAATAAGGCAATGAAGGCCCCGTACAGTTGTGCAGCCGAAGACGTGCATGATGGATAAATGGGGGAAAATTCTGCCTGCTAAACTTAACCAACTGGTGTTTTCAGTGCCAAAATGCTTAAAGGGCCATAATAGCCAAATGTTTAAACACTTGAAAGTGATGCAGGATAGCTGTAAAAAGCTGACTAGAAAATATCACCTGAACATCTCTTGGGGGAAAATTCTGCCTGCTAAACTTAACCAACTGATGTTTTCAGTGCCAAAACGCTTAAAGGGCCATAATAGCCAAATGTTTAAACACTTGAAAGTGATGCAGTATAGCTGTAAAAAGCTGACTAGAAAATATCACCTGAACATCTCTATGAAAAAAGAAAGATTTTTTACCTCAAAAGTTTCTCAGTAGCCACATCCCATTGTAAAGGACTTCTAAGCAACAAATCAGTATGACTGCCCCAGGACAGCGGAAAGAGCGAGCTTACGTACACATTCATCTTATTTCCCTATTCAGTGTAAGGAAGTTTACAATAAAATCTCATGAGAGTTAAATGAAATCTCATGAGATCACAGTACAAGAGTTCATGACCTCAGCACTATTGATGCTGATTGGCTGCTGTTCATTTCTTCATTTTTTTTTTTTTTTTACCTGCAGCTGAGAGCAGCTGAGGATAAATTTTTACACAGAACTTACTCTGCTGAGCTGAGGAGATTGTGAGGTAAAATATCTTCCTTTTTTACATAGAGATGCTCAGGTGATATTTTCCTGCCAGCTTTTTACAGTTATACTGCATCAGTTTCAAGTGATTTAGCATATGAGTATTATGCCCCTTTAATAAGTGTTATTAAAAGAAAAGGTCATGTTACACAATGGTAAACAGTCGACTGTCCCAACTATTTTGGAGTGTGTTGCAGTCATCAGATTTGAAATGAGTGTATATTTTAAAAAATACATTAAATTCACAAAGTAAAACATCAAATAATCCTATATAATAAAAGGCCAAGTGTGTTTGTCCGAAGCTGCCATGCGCAGTATAGACAGCCTGAGGACAAACACACCTGGCCTTTGAGTCCCTACCTGATCTGCAGCAGTGGTGGGCATGAGTGGGGCGTAGCCGGGCATGAAGGGGGCGTGGCCAGGCGTGAATTTCATGAAGGGGCGTGGCCACGCAATAGAATGGAGAGAGATAGAGAGGGGAGAGAGATAGAGGGGGGAGAGAGGAGGGGAGAGAGAGAGCTCAAAAGAGAGGGGAGAGAGAACAGAAGAGGGTGAATAGAGAGAGCAGAAGAGGGGGGATAGAGAGAGGGAGAGAGAGTCAGCAAAAGAGAGAGGGGGAGAGAGACAGCAAAAGAGAGGGGGAGAGAGACAGCAAAAGAGGGGGAGAGAGACAGCAAAAGAGAGGGGGGAGAGAGACAGCAAAAGATAGAGGGTGAGAGAGACAGCAAAAGAGAGGGGGAGAGAGACAGCAAAAGAGAGGGGGGAGAGAGAGGCAGCAAAAGAGAGAGGGAAAGAGAGACAGCAAAAGAGAGGGGGGAGAGAGACAGCAAAAGAGAGAGGGGGAGAGAGACAGCAAAAGAGAGAGGGGGAGAGAGACAGTAAAAGATAGAGGGGGGACAGAGACAGCAAAAGATAGAGAGGGAGAGAGACAGCAAAAGAGAGGGGGAGAGAGACAGCAAAAGAGAGAGGGGAAGAGAGACAGCAAAAGAGGGGGGAGATAGACAGCAAAATAGAGGGGGAGAGAGACAGCAAAAGAGAGGGGGGAGAGAGACAGCAATAGATAGAGGGGGAGAGAGACAGCAAAAGAGAGAGGGGGAGAGAGACAGCAAAAGAGAGAGGGGGAGAGAGAAAGCAAAAGAGAGGGGGGAGAGAGACAGCAAAAGAGAGGGGGAGAGAGACAGCAAAAGAGAGAGGGGAAGAGAGACAGCAAAAGAGAGGGGGAGAGAGACAGCAAACGAGAGAGGGGGAGAGAGACAGCAAAAGAGAGGGGGGAGAGAGACAGCAAAAGAGAGAGGAGGGAGAGAGACAGCAAAAGAGAGGGGGGAGAGAGCGCAAAAGAGAGGGGGGAGAGCGCAAAAAAGAGGGGGGAAGAGAGAGCGCAAAAGAGGGGGGAGAGAGAGCGCAAAAGAGATTGGTGGAGAGAGAGCGTAAAAGAGAGGGGGAGAGAGAGCAAAAGAGAGGGGAGAGAGAGCACAAAAGAGAGGGGGAGAGAGAGAGAGCAAAAGAGAGGGGGGAGAGAGAGCAAAAGAGAGGGGAGAGAGAGCACAAAAGAGAGGGGGAGAGAGAGAGAGCAAAAGAGAGGGGGGAGAGAGAGCGCAAAAGAGAGGGGGGAGAGAGAGCACAAAAGAGAGGGGAGAGAGGGGGGGAGAGAGTGCAAAAGAGATGGGGGGGAGAGAGAGAGAGCGCAAAAGAGATGGGGGAGAGAGAGAGCGCAAAAAAGAGGGGTTGAGAGAGAGCGCAAAAGAGAGGGGGAGAGAGAGCACAAAAGCGAGGGGGAGAGAGAGAGCGTAAAAGAGAGGGAGAGAGAGCGCAAAAGAGAGGGGGAGAGAGAGCACAAAAGTGAGGGGGGAGAGATAGCGCAAAAGAGATTGGTGGAGAGAGAGCGCAAAAGAGAGGGGGAGAGAGAGCGCAAAAGAGAGGGGAGAGAGCGCAAAAGAGAGGGGAGAGAGAGAGAGCACAAAAGAGAGGGGAGAGAGGGGGTAGAGAGCGCAAAAGAGATGGGGGGGAGAGAGAGAGAGAGCGCAAAAGAGATGGGGGAGAGAGAGAGCACAAAAGAGAGGGGTTGAGAGAGAGCACAAAAGAGAGGGGGAGAGAGAGCGCAAAAGAGAGGGGGAGAGAGCGTAAAAGAGAGGGGAGAGAGAGAGCGCAAAAGAGAGGGGGGAGAGAGAGCGCAAAAGAGAGGGGGAGAGAGCGCAAAAGAGAGGGGAGAGAGAGCTCAAAAGAGGGAGGGGGAGAGAGAGAGCAAAAGAGGGGGGAGAGAGAGCGCAAAAGAGAGGGGGGACAGAGAAAGTGCAAAAGAGAGGGGGAGAGAGCACAAAAGAGAGGGGGGAGAGAGAGAGAGCTCAAAAGAGAGGGGGGAGAGAGAAAGCTCAAAAGAGGGAGGGGAAGAGAGAGAGCAAAAGAGGGGGGAGAGAGAGCGCAAAAGAGAGGGGGGACAGAGAAAGTGCAAAAGAGAGGGGGAGAGAGCGCAAAAGAGAGGGGGGAGAGAGAGAGCTCAAAAGAGAGGGGGGAGAGAGAAAGCTCAAAAGAGAGGGGGAGAGAGAGAGCAAAACATAGGGGGGAGAGAGAGGGGGAGGGAGAGAGCGCAAGGGGTGGGACCGCTGTACTGCAAAAAATGGCCTGCGTGAACGGGCTTTAGGACTAGCGTATTAATAATGTGTTTTCAGTATAGTACAGGGTGAATTGAGTTTTCAAATTACTCTTTTTTTTGTTGCATTTTTCATGCTTTCCCAACTTTTTCAGAATTGGAGTTGTATATATATATATATATATATATATATATATAGTGTCAAATAGCCGGTAGCCCAGCACTCTAACCTCTGTACACATACAGTGACCTGGGTGCAGTCCTCAATATGCAATCATATAAGTACATGGAGAAGGAGGGCACTCACAGGATTTGAATAATTAAAACTCTTTTAATACAAAGTGCATGAAAAATGATAGTCGACACTTCGGCTCTATCCTTGAGCCTTCTTCAGGACAAATTTTAAATCTTATTACAGCTAACCTGCCGTGTTCCCAACGGAGAGAAACAACTCTCTCGGCAGGTTAGCCATAATAAGATGTAAAATTTGTCTTGAAGAAGGCTCAAGGATAGAGCCGAAACGTCGACTATCATTTTTCATGTACTTTGTATTAAAAAAAAGTAAAATTATTCAAATCCTGTGAGTGCCCTCCTTCTCCACGTACATATATATATATATATATATATATATATATATATATATATATATATATATATATATATATATATATATATATATATATATATATATATATATATAATGTATTTCTTTACCCTAGAGACGCAGCCCACATTAGTTTTTTTTATTGAAACCAGAACCTTGAAATGGCAATTAAAAGTAACAGATTTTGCCTAATTTTAAAAATTCGAAAGGGTTGTTGTGCATAAAATATGCCTTTTACTTAAATAAAATCATCTTCATATCCTGTCACTTCAAGTACGAATACATTGGCTTGCCACAAGTATAAATCTTGTTTTCTCTCATATTCAAATGACAATATATAAATATGCACTGATAGATTAATACCTGATTGATCTATATGAAGTCAGGGGAAAACCATCATGACTTCCTTCTGCCAAATGCAGTGTGCAGGGAAACAAATGTTTAGAAAGGGCTTAATATAGTGAGCAAGCAGATTTCATTATTCACCTCCCATGATAAATCCAGCACTCTGGTAGACTGAGCTCTTATTTTAAAAGGTGGGGGATTCTTTGACAGCCCATAAGAAACAAGAATGGAATTCCCTACAAAAAGTACAATTATATTTATAAATTATACATATTAAAAAAAGAAATTGCAATGTACTTTCATTTATTATTTTACAAAACTTTCCTGTAAATAAGTTTTTCTTTCAACTGCCCCCAATGAGTCAGGGTAGTGTGATCGATGTGCTGCATGTAGCAGGGTCAGATAAACTACAGCATTCTTTACTCTCAAGTATATATCTTAAAGGGACATCAGACAATGTGAGACTGCAATATGATGATGTGAAAATAATTAATTATATGTAGAACAAAAAGAAAGTTTGCAAAATAATTTCATTATTTATTTTGCTCCCTTTCTGGTAATTTAATAATGAAAATTGTCATTGGTTGCACTCTCTAGTCACTCATTTATAGCTGTCCCTAATTGGCCTAATTTAAGTTTAATTTTAATTTAAAGAAGTCAGTGAAGTTTTTTCTTTATATGTATTTACTTTTGTTGTTGTATTTAGAAGAGGAAGACGAGGAGGAAGAAGCTGCTGAAGATGAAGATTCAGAAGAGGCTCATACAGAATCATCTGGTGAAGAAGATACAACAGAAAGAACCTCTCAGACGCCACATAAAAATACTGAGCCCTCAAGTATAGCTGCAGAATCAGCATCTCAGAAACCAGTTGAAATGATTGCTTCCTCTCAGGTAATTTAGCTTATAAGAACTTCTTATTCAAATAAGGATATATATATATTAGTCTTAATGGACTGTTTCAAGAATAAAGTTCAACCCCATTTTACAAACAAGAGAAAACAGTTACCCGCATACTGTCCATAAATACATGTGTGTGTTTTTGTACCATAGTTTGTATAAATCATATAAACTCATTTTTCAAGGAAAACCCATAGTTGAGTCCACAAACGTTGATTAGGCGGGGGGGGGGGGGGGGGGGAGGTTGATGGGCACACTTCTATAATCACTTCAGGAGCCCAACATCTACAAATGTTTTTATTTTTTTTATATTTGATTGTAAATCACACTTGCACTGTTGTGATGGTCACTACCAGTACTGGCATCTTTAAAATTGGATTTTAAAAAGGGATTGCACAATCATAGGAAGCTATTTTGTTGCTAAACCATCTGAATGCATCTTTTATGTTGTTATGATGGGCAGACTCTACATCATTTTTCTCCCACTATATGGCCGCTTTGCAACTTTGACAAGTATTATTTTTGACAATATTTTTTTAATTGTTTTCCATCTTGGTGTGATCTAAAGACAAGATGGTGACTACGGAACCTCTACAATGTCTCCTTTGTCCATTTAACCCCTTAATGACCGAGGACGTGCAGGGTACGTCCTCAAAAAAAAGGCAGTTAATGCCTGAGGACGTACCCTGCACGTCCTCTGTGTGGAAAGCAGCTGGAAGCGATCCTGATCGCTTCCAGCTGCTTTCCGGTTATTGCAGTGATGCCTCGATATGGAGGCATCCTGCAATAACCTTACATGGCCTTCTGGTGCAGAGAGAGCCACTCTGTGGCCCTCTCTGCACCGGACATCGATGGCCGGTATCGTTGGTGGGTGGGAGCCGGCTTGGGAGGCGGGTGGGCGGCCATCGGTGTGTGCTGTTTAGTCAAGGGGGCGGGATCGGGGGCGGGAACGTTAGGGGGCGCGCGCGGGTGCGCGCACGTGCACGGAGGGTGGCGGGCGGGCGCGTGCACGGGCGGGAGCGGGTGGGAACCGCTACACTACGGCAAATATCTTTAATAAGAAATGCCCAAATCTTGTTTGTGCAAAAGCACAAAAAGAGATCGTGGAGGGGTGGGGGGTTGGTTTGGTGTGGGGGGAAGCTACACTACAGAAAAAATTAGTAAAAATTAAAAAAAAGCATGTTTTCTTCTAAACTGGGTACTGGCAGACAGCTGCCAGTACCATAGATGGCGCAGATTAAGTTAGAGTGGGAGGGTTATAGAGCTGTTTGGGGGGGATCAGTGAGGTTAGGGGCTAAGGGGGGATAGTACACAGCAGCATATGTAAATATGCTTTTTTTAAAACACACAAAAAAACCAAATATAGCTTTTATTTTAGTACTGGCAGACTTTCTGCCAGTACTTAAGATGGCGGGGACAATTGTGGGGTGGGGGAGGGAAGAGAGCTGTTTGGGAGGGATCAGGGGGTCTGATGTTTCAGGTGGGAGGCTGAGCTCTAGTCTAAATGTGATATTAACCCTGCAAGCTCCCTACAAGCTACCTAATTAACCCCTTCACTGCTAGCTATAATACACGTGTGATGCGCAGCGGCATTTAGCAGCCTTCTAAATACCAAAAAGCAACGCCAAAGCCATATATGTCTGCTATTTCTGAACAAAGGGGATCCCAGAGAAGCATTTACAACCATTTGTGCCATAACTGCACAAGCTGTTTGTAAATGATTTCAGTGAGAAACCTAAAATTGTGAAAAATGTTACGTTTTTTTTAATTTGATCGCATTTGGCGGTGAAATGGTGGCATGAAATATACCAAAATGGGCCTAGATCAATACTTGGGGTTGTCTACTACACTACACTAAAGCTAAAATTACCCCAAAAAGCTCCCTACATGCTCCCTAATTAACCCCTTCACTGCTGGGCATAATACACGTGTGGTGCGCAGTGGCATTTAGTGGCATTCTAATTACCAAAAAGCAACACCAAAGCCATATAAGTCTGCTATTTCTGAACAAAGGGGATCCCAGAGAACAATTTACAACCATTTGTGCCATAATTGCACAAGCTGTTTGTAAATAATTTCAGTGAGAAACCTAAAGTTTGTGAAAAAACAATTTTTTTTATTTGATCGCATTTGGCGGTGAAATGGTGGCATGAAATATACAAAAATGGGCCTAGATCAATACTTTGGGATGTCTACTAAAAAAAAATATATATATGTCAATAGATATTCAGAGATTCTTGAAAGATATTAGTGTTCTAATGTAACTAGCGCTAATTTTGAAAAAAAATGGTTTGGAAATAGCAAAGTGCTATTTGTATTTATTGCCCTATAACTTGCAAAAAAAGTAAAGAACATGTAAACATTGGGTATTTCTAAACTCAGGACAAAATTTAGAAACTATTTAGCATGGGTGTTTTTTGGTGGTTGTAGATGTGTAACAGATTTTGGGGGTCAAAGTTAGAAAAAGTGTATTTTTTTTCAATTTTTCCTCATATTTTATAATTTTTTTTATAGTAAATTATAAGATATGATGAAAATAATGGTATCTTTAGAAAGTCCATTTAATGGCGAGAAAAACGGTATATAATATGTGTGGGTACGGTAAATGAGTAAGAGGAAAATTACAGCTAAACACAAACACCGCAAAAATGTAAAAATAGCCTTGGTCCCAAACGGACAGAAAATGGAAAAGTGCTGTGGTCATTAAGGGGTTAAAGGGACAGTCTAGTCAAAAACAAACTTTCATTATTCAGATAGGGCATGTCATTTTAAACAATTTTCCAATTTACTTCTATCACCAATTCTGCTTTGTTCTCTTGGTATTCTTAGTTGAAAGCTAAATCTAGGAGGTTCATATGCTAATTTCTAAACCCTTGAAAGCCGCCTCTTAGCTCAGGGCATTTTGACATTTTTTTACCACTAGAGGGTGTTAGTTCATGTGTTTCATATAGATAAAACTGTGCTCAGGCACGTGGAGTTCCTAGGAGCCAGCACTGATTGGCTAAAATGCAAGTCTTTCAAAAGAACTGAAATAAGGGGCAGTTTGCAAAAGCTGAGATACAAAATAATCACAGAGGTAAAAGTGTATTAATATAACTGTGTTGGTTATGCAAAACTAGGGAATGAGTAATAAAGGGATTATCTATCTTTTAAAACAATAAATATTCTGGTGTAGACTGTCCCTTTAAGAGTGTTTTATACATGTGCAAGATAATACACTGTTTCCAAATAGCCTTGAAATAGTTGTAAAGATGTCCAAAATGCCATTTCAAGGACTTATCAAGTGCCTAGAGGTGTTGAATACAAAAATGTCCACAAATATAACGTAAGGTGTCACAAATTTGTTATTAACATTACATAACACTAACAATAGCATAGCCAAGCACATACTTTACAAATATATAAAAATATAGTTTAAAGACAAACATTTCTGACCTTTCTTTATGAAAATTCCTTTAAAAGGGGTTCGAAATTTAAGCTTGTTTCTCCTTCATATTAAATCAATAATACTGATAGATTATTTAGGCTATCTTAGCTTGTATTAGACCTCAAACAGGTTTTAATTCATTTTAATTTTGAAAAGCTTCTTTCTCCTAATGCTACCATCACATACATTGTTAAAAATATTCTTATAGCGATAAATAGCTTTGGGCAGCACGAGGCTATGTGCCCGATGATCAAAAACTCACCAGCATGGAGAGAAATCAAGCAAAAAATGTATGGACTTTTTTTAATCATTATATTGTAATGTATGTGCCTCTCCTATCAAATCCAGAACCATCTATAGCGGGATAAACAGTATTTGAAGGTAAATTTTGCAATTCTAAAATTATTTGAGAAACCTTACAATACTCACAAGACTTCTTAGATAAGACAGAGATCGCCACAATTCAACCCAATCGAGTACGATCAGGTTGATTGACACCCCCCTGCTGGCGGCCGATTGACTGCGAATCTGCAGGGGGCGGCGTTGCACCAGCAGCTCTTGTGAGCTGCTGTTGCAATGCTGAATACGGATAGCGCATTGCTCTCCGCATTCAGCGATGTCTGTCGGACCTGATCCGAACTGTCGGATCAGGTCCGACAGACATTTGATCATTCGGCCTCTATGTCTTCAACAAGAATAAGACCATCTATGGGCTAGATTACAAATGGAGATGTAGGCTTTTTGCTCTTGTCGATTTGTGCTCATATTGCAAGTTGAAAGTAAAATGTTTGCAGACGAGCAAAAACCCAACGCGCACTAAAAGAATATGACAACTGTGTTAACTTCTACTCCCAAGATTTTGAATTCTCCTGCTCAGATGATCTGACATGAGCATTCTTCTAGCTGCTAAATTCACTTGTGCTGTTTTCTCCAAAGAGTCAACAGTAAAAACAAAAGATTCTAGAAGAACTCACTGAATGTACAAGCCAAGGATGAGAAATAACCAATATTTAAGATAGTTCTTGTACAAAAAAATAGAGAAATGCCATCCATTTTAATTTTGTGGAAAGTCCTCTTGTGAATTTTTGGTGACCCTTTTTGTACTAGATTGTCTCCTATACTAATGTATTCTGACCAGCATTCTGGATATTCTAAAACTTGCTAAATGTTGCTCTTTGTCCTTCATCATGTTCCTTCATTGCTTCAACAGACCTACATTCTAATGATCTACTAGACTTTGCAATAGCTTCCACATCCTGCTTATTGACCAGGTCATAAATGGGATATCTGGATTTCTCTTCTACACAAATACGTGTCCATGAACCCATGATTTTCTCTTTATCTTGCTTTTGGCTTTGCTGCTTTTTTATTTTTGAACATTTAAGTATTTTCTTTCAAGATATAAAGTCAGATTGACGATTGTTATAGAGATTGACACTGTCTGCGTAATTCTCTGTAACAATCTTCAGTTGGTACCAAGTGGGAGGTGTGGGAGGCAGGTGAAGGGAGGGTTGGGGTTCCCTACACTACAGAAAAAAGGATAAACTGGGGAGAGGAAGGGATGGTGCCCTGTACTACAGAAAAATGTTTACACTACAGGAAAACAGTAATCACTTGGAGTGGGGAGGTGAGGCGGGTGAAGGGGATCCTTACACTACAGAAAATATATAAAATTAATAATAATATAAAATAAAATTTTTACAAAATCATATTATTTTACTGGCATACTGGTGTCAGAAACAAACAAGGTGGTAGACAGTGGTATGGGAGAGGGTAAGAGAGCTGTTGGGGGAGTTCAAATAGGAGGGAGGGTGAAGAAATATATAAATATATAATTGGTATCACCTGTATGCACTATCACCATCAAGGAGACAGTGGCCAGAGTGCTCTCAAATGTGAAAAGAAAAATATAAATAAGCACTCTCTGGACTTAGGTCAATGGTTAGATCCTTTAATAAAAAAGTGATGTTTCGGGACCACTCGTGCCCCGTCCTCAGACCATATATATATATATATATATATATATATATATATATATATATATATATATATATATATATATATATATATATATATATATATATATATATATATATATACATATATATAAAATTAAGCCCTAAACTGCATACTGGCATACAGGGGGTGGGAGGGTGATCCCTATACTACAGTAAAAATTAAACTTACAAGCTAACTGATTAACCACATTCCCTGCCAGGAATTTCAAAAGTGTGGCCCACAGCAGCAATTAGCGGCCTTCTAATTGCCAAAAACCAATGTAAAACCATGCATATCGGCTGTTTCTGAAAAAAAGGGGACCCCAGACAAGGTTTTACAACCATTTGTCTACCTATGTCTGCAATAGTTGTGTGTAATTATCCTTCAGATTTTGCTACTCCAGCGCATTCCACAGATGTTTTAGGCCATCTGTTGAATGTGTTTTAGAATACCGGCCCTAATAGAGTTAATGCAGCATTCTCTGCTGGAATTTGCAATAGCAATCACTAGTGCTAATGCAGGTAGTCATCTCAGACAAATAAGTTTGGGAAGTATTAAGTCTGCCATTTCTGATGTGGTGAAGAGGTTAGGAAAAAGCAGTCTAAAGTTTGCTGCTTTTTAACTTGCAGTAGCAGGCTTGGGTGAGCAACCCTGCACCATAGAGCTTTCTAAGCTGCATCATAGCCCGATAAAAAATCCTGTGTGTTGCACGTAATGCCTTACTATCACCTAGATTACGAGTTTTGTGCTAAACAGGGTGCAAAACTAATGCCAAAAAAGTTGCGTTATTTCACTCTCCATAGCGCTGCCATTACGAGTTACTGAAAAGACTCCTTGTGCGTATGGAGCGTTAAGCTCCATACCGCACAAAATCCAAGGGCTGCTTTGCACGCTTTTCCCCATAGACATCAATGGGGAGAGAGTGTTAGAAAAAAACCTAACACCTGAAGTGTGGAATGAAAAATCGCCGTAACGCAACCCCATTGATGTCTATGGGGGAAAATAAATTACGTTTAAACACCCTTAACATAAACCCCAAGTCTAAATACCCATAATCCGCCCCCCCCATATATACACATATTAACACATAAATATATATGTATAGAATCATATATATCTACTGGGAACAAACAGTTTCCATAGACCACAATGTAAAGGCACCTTTTAGTGCTGTTATTTTTTTCTACAATCCCACACCTGCTCCCTTTAGACCAGAAAAACTGCTTTTTTCAGTTATTTTATAAAAAAAATAAAGATGCTACCACTACACTACACCGCTACACTTGATTTTGGGGGCATTTTGGGGACATTTGTAAAATTAACCAGAGATCTAATCTCTGGTTAATTTTATAACTGCTACTTGCTACCGCGAGCTCATGGTAGCAATAACCAACAACTTGTAATGATTGGTTATTTTGCCCTTTTGAGGGCACACAATAAATTAACACTCCACTTGTAATCTAACCCACAATAAATACCATAGGGTAGATTTAATAAAGGTCGAGTGGACATAATTCACTGTAGTGAATCATGTCGGCTCGACCTCGCTAAATCCCGACAGTATGCGCTGTCGGCACTTAACATTGCATAAGCATTTCTGGTGAATTGCTTGTGCAATGCCGCCCCCTGCTCATTGGCGGCTCTAGGAGGGGCCGTCAATCATCCCGATCGTATCATATCGGGATGATTTCAGTCTGCCACCTAAAAGGTGGTGGAGACGTTAAGGAGCAGCGGTTTTTAACGACCGCTGCTTCTTAACTTCCGTTTCAGGCGGACCTGAAACGACAGGGCTCTGAAGCAGCATCTGCTGCTTAATAAATGGACCCCAATATATCATCTTTCAGCTTATCTCTTTGTGAATGTTAAAATATATTAATCTGAGGTAACAAATATATTAATCTGAGGTAACAAATATATTAATCTGAGGTAACAAATATATTAATCTGAGGTAACAAATATATTAATCTGAGGTAACAAATATATTAATCTGAGGTAACAAATATATTAATCTGAGGTAACCAATAGCTCAGACTCCTAAAATATAAGAATTCCATTTTAAAGTAGAATTCTGTAAGATGGCTTTGTACAGAATGCTACTTTGTTGTATTAGCTGTCTGTATTTCAGTTCACTAACACACACTTTTGTTTTGTAGCGCTGTTTGCACTAGAATATCCTTTTAAAGTTAAATCTAAATCTGTTCACAGCTTATAGAAGACTAAGGCTGCATACCAGCAGATAACATATCTTTTTTTACTTTATCTATTCTGATAAAGGGTGAGGGTGAGTCGACTGGCATTCAGCACACTTCCGAGTCTAATATTCACAGTCTGTCAGCAACAGGAACCTCAGATACCTCGTTTTACCCTAGTTGGTATAAGGGCCAAGCGCGACAAGAATCCATTCCAGACAAGGTTCAGTCGAGTGATGCTTTAAGTCAAGTAGACTCTTCAGTTTCTAAGGAATTGGCTATAAAAAAAGATCCTGAAACAACAGCACATAAAGAAAGTGCAGCAGTGACTGGTAAGGAAACCAGCACATCTGCAGAGGCTGAACAGGTCAGTAGGCACCTTGATATGGCATTTCTGTGCAATGGGAGTTATTTAGAGTTAACCATTTATTTACCAAATTTTGCATAGTGAATTTAACACAGGGAGATTTAAAATTGAAATAGACATGGAACACCCAAATTTTCTATTATGCATTTAATTAAATATTTTCTATCAAACAAAGACTGCTTTTCCACTTCCCCCACCATATATTATATTATGTATATACAAAAGAAAACTGTTTAAGTATGTGAAAAATATTTGTTGCATGAAAAAGCTTTGTAAAGCAGTCTATTATGATTGTCAGACTAACTTTTGCACAACTAGTCCATGGGATAGAAGCTCATTTTCTGATAAGGAAATACTCCACATTTGCTGGTGGATAGTGACAAACCCCACTGATAAAAAAAATCTAATTCAACACAAGCAAACTTTCTACAAAAAACAAATATATTGTAAAATATCTACATTGGTATTTTATTCCTAAATTTACATACTTTGGTATCTCCTTGCATACAACTTCTGTGTTAGATACAATAACAAAGAATGGGTTGCACTCATGGGCAATTTCTGGCCTAGACCAACTAACCCTGTGCCAAGGGCAGCCAGATTTAGGAGGAGCAGCATTGTTGAGAGTTGGTTCTGTAGCATGATGCCTCCCCACTCCTGGGCTCTCCAAGATGATCTAAATTTCTCTGCTCAGGTGAGATGATCTGAGAATGTTAGAAAAGCAAATTTTATCTTGAAAAATAATTATCTCACTATACAGAGCTCTGTATGTGAAGGACAGACTCCTACATTACAATATAAAGTCTAAAAAAAATCCAAAGATTTTGTGTGATTTCTCTCCATGGTGGCCAGTTTTTGAACATCAGGACCCAAATGTTTGCTTATTAATGTTATTACAAATCTATGACCTCTGGTTGTCTAGTGAGTTAAAATTGTTGTAGTTTACATGTTTAGGGGGTTTGGGGAGCAGCACAAAACCCAAATACACTATTGGTTGCACTTGTCAAACCCTTGCATTAACATTAACATTTTCTATTTGTTTACTTTTAATTGCATGATACAATTTTTAGGAGTTCCATGTTTTAAAAAAGTAAAATATGTCACTTGAAATAAAAATAAATGAAAATTTAATAGAATAAAACAATGTCTTAAAATGTAATGTGGTAGTTTAAACGCACCTATATTAATGTTTCAAAGAAGATTGTCATTTATCTACAGCATTAAAAATAAAACACACAAACACACAAACACACAAACACACACACATGCACACATACAGACACATGCACACATACACACATACAGACACATGCACACATACAAACATACAGACACATGCACACATACACACATACAGACACATGCACACATGCACACATACAGACATACAGACACATGCACACATACACACATACAGACACATGCACACATGCACACATACAGACACATGCACACATACAGACACATGCACACATACAGACACATACACACATACAGACACATGCACACATACAGACACATGCACACATACAGACACATACACACATACAGACACATGCACACATACATACATACAGACACATGCACACATACACACATACAGACACATGCACACATACACACATACAGACACATGCACACATACAAACATACAGACACATGCACACATACACACATACAGACACATGCACACATACAAACATACAGACACATGCACACATACACACATACAGACACATGCACACATGCACACATACAGACACATGCACACATACACACATACAGACACATGCACACATGCACACATACAGACACATGCACACATACACACATACAGACACATGCACACATGCACACATACAGACACATGCACACATACACACATACAGACACATGCACACATACAAACATACAGACACATGCACACATACACACATACAGACACATGCACACATACAAACATACAGACACATGCACACATACACACATACAGACACATGCACACATACACACATACAGACACATGCACACATGCACACATACAGACACATGCACACATACTGACACACTAGGGTAGCCAACTTTTCTTAAAAAAATATGGGAGACTTAAGAATCAACAAAATGTTACACAGGAAATCAACAAACTATTTAGAAGTTACACGCACACAAACCCAGCACCCAGAAACACCCCCCCCCCAGAAACACTCATCAAGAGGAACATTCATACACACATACACAGAAACTCACATACAAACATACACAGAAACTCTCATATACATATACAGATCTTATTTAGTTTGCAATCAGGTAGAAAAAAATGTCCATTTCAGTGTTAAAACAGCAACGCAGCCATTACGAGTCTTGTCGGTATAACTGTACCGCAAGCCTTTTAGCCTGTTCAAATCAGCCAATAGAATTTCAGTAGCTCTCATCCTATTGGCTGATTTGAATTTCCAAAATCAAATCAGCCAATAGGAATGCAAGGGACGCTATTTTGAAAAGGCTCCCTTGCATTGAAAATTCAGTATACGGTGGCGACCGTATAAAGAGGATCTCTGCGCTGGATGTCTTCAGGATGGACCGCTCCGCGCCACTGGAATGAAGATAGAAGATGCCGCCTGGATGAAGATAGAAGACACTGCCTGGATGGATGAAGATCTCGCCGCCTGGATGAAGACTTCTTGCTGCCTGGATAAGGACTCCGCCGCCTGGATGAGGATGGATGTCCGGGACTTCAAAAACTGTAAGTGGATCGTCTGGGTTTTTTTTTATTTTGGGGGGCTTTTTTATTTTTATAGGGCTATTAGATTAGAAGCAGAGGCATAACTAGAAACCACAGGGCCCAGGTGCAAGAATATAAGTGCCCCCCCCCAAAAAAAAAGTGAATTTGATACATATCTTTTCTTTTTTTTACATTTAACAGAGAAAAAAACAATGTGAATCAGATTACATCTGCAAAAGGAGGTACCCTGTGCCCACAGTCTGTGAGATGGTCTGACCCCCTATTACTGTATATAGTGACACTGTTTAACCCACCAGTACGGTGAGATGGCTGGCCTGACCCTACCCGCCCCAGTAGTTTATAAAATGACCACAGTAGTCTGTGACATGGTCCAGCCCCCCCGTACTGTATATAGTGAGTTAGTTACACAGTCTGTAATTTGCCGGTGAGATGGCTGGCCTGACCCTACCCGCCCCAGTACTTTATAAAGTGACCACAGTAGTCTGTGACATGGTCCAGCCCCCCGTACTGTATATAGTGGTACTGTATAGTGACACTGTTTACCCCCTCCCCCCATGCTGTAGTAACAAGATCTCTAATTTGCTGGTTCCACAAACACACACACACACACACACACATACATGCATAAATACACACATAGTCAAATACATACATACACACATACACACACAAACACACACACACACACACACATGCATAAATACACACACAGTCACATATATACATACACAAATACACACACACACACATAAACACCAATGGGTAAAACAGAAACACTAACCCCTGTAGCCAGAGACACTAGTGTAGCATCATGTCACACTCACATGATACCAGTGCAGGCAATGGCAGGTCAATGGTTTTTTTTTTGTTTGTTTTTTAAGCTGGGCCCTCACCCTTGGGGGCCCAGTTGCAATTGCGACCTCTGCACCCCCTGTAGTTTTGCCCCTGATTAGGTGTAATTGTTTTTATTTTGGATAATTTCATCTGTTATTTTTTGTAATTTAGTATTTTTTATTTTTTGTAATTGTAGATTTAATTTTTTTATTAGGGTTAGGTTTTTTAAATTTGTAATTTAGTTTATTTAATTTGTAATTTAGTTTATTTAATTAGTGTAATTTTAGTCAAATAGTTATTAATTTTAATTTATAGTTTAAATTTATTAATTTTTTATTTCCCAGGTAAGTTTTTAATTTTTTTAACATAGGGATCTTGTAATTTTAATATAAAGTTAGGGGGGTGATAGATTTAGGGGTTAATAGATTTATTTAGTGGCAGTGATGTGGGAGGCCAGAGGTTTAGGGGTTAATAACTTTATTTAGTGGCGGCGATGTCAGGGAGCGGCAGAATAGGGGTTAATATCTTTATTATAGTGGAGGCGATATCGGGAGTGGCAGATTAGGCGTTAATAGATTTATTTCAGTGGTGGCGATGTCAGGAGTGGCAGATTAGCGGTTAATAAATTTATGTAGGTGTTGGCAATGTCAGAGGCAGCAGATTAGGGGTGTTTAGACTTGGGGTTTATGTTAGGTTTAAATGTAATTTTTTTTTCCCCATAGACATCAATAGGGCTCCATTATGGAGCTTTTCATTCCGCAATCGCAGGTGTTAAGTTTTTTTCTAACACTTTCTCCCCATTGATGTCTATGGGGAAAGCGTGCACGAGCACATCAAAGCAGCGCTTGTATTTTGTGTGGTATGGAGCTTAAAACCCACCATATCACACGCACAAGGTGGCTTTTTCAAAACTCGTAATGGCAGCGCTATGGAGAGTGAAATAACGCAACTTTTGTTGCGTTCGTTTTGCACCCTCTATAGCGCAAAACTTGTAATCTAGGTGAATGTTTGTATTATCATTTTAAATGTACATTATTTGCAAAAACTATCATGCATTAAAAAAAAGCAACAATTACACAAACAGGAGGAATTGCGTTTCACAGTAGATCCCGCAATTGATTTCAGTATTTATTAGACGCTAATGTCTATTAATTAGTCGAAATTTAACATGTGGGAGCTTTAACTTTAAAACACACCTACAGTAGATAATGAGTTTATAGCTGACAGACGATGTATTAAAACTCAAACAACAAACGGCTAGGAGATTCCTGGATTTGTGTTTCAACCACTGTAAATTTTCCAATGAAACTTGAAACACTATTTTTTTACTGAAAAAAAACAACCCATTTATCAGTATAAAGTTTCATACCCTACAATAAAGAGGTGATTTGGGGAAGTGTTACAGATACACACGTTAAACAAAAGATGAAAATGTTTTAAAAATAAAAAAGCCAATTGCCATTGCCTTTAGAACTAGGCATTTTGGGGGCTTTAAAGTTGGTGGGAGTGGGGTATTAGAAGACCTTTGATAAATAGGCCCCTTTATCTCCATTATAAAAATACATTTGGAGTATTACATGGTGTGCCTCTTAAAGGGATATGAAAGTCAAAATTAAACTTGCATGATTCAGATAGAGCATGTAATTTTAAGACACTTTTAAATTCACTTCTATTTTCAAATGTGCTTTGTTCTCTTGGTATCCCATGTTGAAAAAGAATACACATATCCAACATTAGTGGAAGCTAGCTGCTGATTGGTGCCTGCACACATTTGTCTCTGGTGATTGGCTAACTAGATGTGTTCAGCTAGCTGTCAATGTTCCTTCAGCAAAGGATAACAAGGGAATGAAGCAAATTTGAGAATAGAAGTTGATTAAAATTGTATGTTTTATGCAAATCACAAAATACATTTTTGGTATTTCCTGTTCCTTTAAACATGAAACCCAAAAAATGTATTTCATGATTTAGGTAGAACGTATAATTTTAAACAACTTTCCAATTTACTTCTATTATCAAATTTGCTTCATTCTATTGGTATCATTTGTTGAAGGAGCAGCAATGCACTACTGGTTTCTAACTGAACACATGGGGGAGCCAATGACAATTGGTATATATATGCAGCAACCAATCAGCAGCTAGAAAATAGGTTCTTTGCTGCTCTTGAGCTTACCTAGATAAACCTTTCGGCAAAGGATAACTAAAGAAGTAAGCAAATTAAATAATAGAAGTAAATTGGAAAGTTGTTTAAAATGGAATGTTCTATCTAAATCATGAATGTCTAATTATGACTTTACTATCCCTTTAATAATACACTGTTCTCCCAAAGTATGTTTATACCAGTACAGTATGCATAACATTTGTCCAACTATGTGCTTTTTTTAAAGATAGATACGTAGAGAAAACAATGAACTGCTCACCCTCAATTATGTGATCACCACCAATTCTAAAAATGTAGAGCTTCAGAACTAATCTATCAGCAGACAGCAGCATAATGGTACAGAAGCTCAGCACGCCTCTGTTATCTACTTCCAGCGTTGACCTCTGCAGTCTGCACATCAGCTACTCCTGAAGCTATAGAGTAACTTGCAGACTGTGAAAATTATTATAGTAGAGCCTCACACTTCCCATGCTCCGTTCCTTCCTCTCTAAGCTGTGCACACCTTTGAAAGCCATGTGTGCACTAGCTTGGTGAAGAGAAAGCACGGGAGATTGAGGCTCAGGAAGCAGCATAATACGGGAGCTGGAAGAGACAGAAAAAATGTGTTTAAATACGGGAGAACCCAGGAAATATAGGAGAGTTGGTAACCCTAAGGCATACACATGCGCACATACAGACACACGCACATATACAGATACACAAAAGCACACACCCACAGAAACACACTAGTGCACGTACAGACACGCACACACACGCACATGCGCACATATAGACACACACATACGGAAACATTCACACATACAGACGCACATACGCACACAGGCACACATATGTGCACATACAGACACTCAGACACACACATGCACACATACAGACACAAGCACATACAGACACAAGCACATACGGAAACATTCACATATACAGACACACATGCGCACACACATGCACACACATGTGCACATACAGACACTCCACACACATGTGCACATACAAACACTCAGACACACACATGCACACATACAGATACACGCACATACAGACACGCACACATACGGAAACATTCACATATACAGACACACATGCGCACACATATAGAAACATTAACACATACAGATCCACAAGCACATACACACACACATTCATAAGGGCGTTTACACACACAGAAACACAATATTTATATGTATACATATGTATATATATATATATATATATATGTGTTTTTTTTAAATAAAAGAAGAATATATATATACTGTAAATATATATATATATATATATATATATATATATATATATATATGTGTGTGTGTGTGTGTGTGTGTGTGTGTTTGTGTGTGCATAGAACAGTTTGCCCTATTCCATTATTGACATATTCAATTTTAAATTTGAATTAAAAAAAAACACTGTGAACATGTAACACAGTGTCCATCTGTTGATGTGTATGGCATACATTTGTATCGCTATGGTGAAGCATATTTCTTATTCCCTCACAGGAGTTAGCGTTGTGCATATGTGTACTGGCATTATTTATCATACTGCATCATCTCTGGAATCAGATTCAGTACATGGTATTTACTATCATGGGTAGGAAATATTTTGTTTTATGCATTTACTAATTCCTCATATATCTGCAAATCATCATCTTTCTAATTAGTTTCAAAACTATAATTGATTCATTATACTAAAACCCCAAACAAATCCATTCTGCTTACAAAATAATTATATTGCAATCATTGTATTTATGATCAAATATGCTGTGAATTTCATAAAGTAGTGTACATGCCTAATTGTACAAAAGTTCTGTGAATAAAACATAGGACAATTCATGCTCCACAGATTGTACTGTTATAAATATCCCATATTCTGTGCGTAAACAAAATGCTGAATGTTTGTTAACGAATTCAGCAAAGCCTGTTATATGCATAAGGTTATCCTAAGAATGAATTAAAAGGATAAAAAAGTTAATGCAACGAGCGTTTAAAAATCTATGCTTTAGCCCCAGCTTACTATTTACAGCACAGACTGTTATGAACCTTTAAAAGGAACAGTAAACTCAAGATATGTCATACATTTAAAAAGAGCACTATTTAAACTAGTCCGGAGGGAAAAAGATACTGGTGCAATCAATGTTAAAGAGAGGAAATAATCCAAACTTTCTACTCGACCACTACAATTTCTTACTTCAGTGACGACTAGTGAAAATTATTAGCCCAGTGCACGAATAATGTCCCTTTAAGCTTACACTTCACAAGAATAAGTGGTTATACTCAATAGGCCTTTTGGTTTCTTATTTCTAATCAGACATACACCCACACACATATATATTCAAACACAATCACACACATGTACTCACAAACATACATGCACACAAGTAAACATACACAAACACACACACATATACTGTATATTCAAACATAATCCCACACATGGGGACCGATTTATTAAAGTGCAGATGGACATGATACAATGTAGTGTATCATGTCTGCCGCACATCGATAAATGCCGACAGCATATGCTGTCGGCATTTATCATTGCTTAAGCAGTTCTGGTGAACTGCTTGTGCAATGCCGCCCCCTGCAGATTTGCGGCCAATCAGCCCGATCGTATAGGATGGGGCGGATTGAAGACCGCAACCTCAGAGGCTTTAGACTGCTGCTTCGTAACTACTGTTTCCGGCGAGCCTGAAGGCTCGCTCAGAAACAGGGGCATCAAGCTCCATTCAGAGCTTGATAATTCGGCCCCAATTACTCACAAACATACTCATACATGCACACGAGCACACATAAACACATATATTCACACACAATCATACACACATATACTCACACACTCATACATGCATGCAAACATACACAAACACATACACATACAGTATATATTCAGACACAATCATACACAAATATACTCACAAACACAATCCTACTTGCACACAAGCTCACATACACAAACACTCACACATATATTTATACACAAATATACATATACTCATACACACATAGATGCCCTCAAGCACACATACACAAACACACACACATATTCACACACATATACTCATACACACACTCTTACACACACACAAATAAATATACATATACACACACTCATTTACACTTATACACAAACATACTTGTAAACACAAAAATATACATAAACATAACCACACACATTCTAATTCTCACAAACTAAAACACTCACTCATTACCATACAGTCACAGGCACATACATACTGTCACACATATACTTGCACACACTTAAACACACATATACTCACACACAAAAACACATACTCACACACTACAAACATATATTGAGTTTGAGGAAAAAATAATGCTATATATACTATAAAAAAGATACACTATATATATTTTGACTTTTGTAATATTGAAGCACTGGGATGAATGAATGAGTTAGAAGGAGCCAGTGAAATTAAGCTTATTTCACTCTTTGGGAAGCATCAGTATGATGTTGTAAGTTGTCACTTAGATCATAAGAAAAAGGCTATTTGCCAAGAATGATTCATTGAGATCATATTGAGCAAAGGAGCCCAGTACACAAAAAGCAATGATTGTATTTTACATAAGAACCTCCTGTTACTGTACTGAAAAGCAAACAATATGGATGTTTTTCAATTTAGAGGTGTGGTTCTCCATTACATACCTCTGAACATTTTCTCTTGATCCCTAGGATCAAGAGGCTAAGGGCTGAGTCAGGTTGATTCAAAGATTGAGTCTGGACAGTCCAAAGACAGAGTTGACTGGTCACACAGAAGGCGTCTAGGTGGTAAATATTAGTAATTTATACACAGGGGCCTATTTATGAATGTGCGAGCGGACATGATCCGATATTGCAGATAAATGCTGACAGCATACGCTCTCGGTATTTATCACTGCACCTGCAGATTTGGGGTGTCAATCAACCCGATCGTATTCGATCGGGTTGATTTCTGGTGATCGCTGTCCGCCTCCTCAGAGCAGGCGGACAGGTTATGGAGCAGCAGTCTATAGACCGCTACTTCATAACTTGTGTTTCCGTTCGGAGCTTGATAATTCGGCCCCACAGTATCAGCAGTGTAAAGGTGTTGCAAACCAAGTTCTGAGAACTGACTTGTCAATTTAAAATTTTACCTCTAAAATAAAATGGCAAGAAACAAACAAGAAACTTTTTCTGTATAAGTCTCTCTAAAGCAGGACGATCACTTCTAATACCAGGGTTCCATTTCTTTTACTAGAGCTTCACTAGAATCTTCACCCCCAGCTACATACAGTCCAAATCCGTTTATATGTAGTGCACGAGTGTGTGGGGTTTCTATGATGAATTTGACTATGCTCACATGTAAAAGCGGTGGAGACAGGCATAAGCTATTACAGAAACAGGAACTCTATTGGCTCTATAGACTTAGAACTCTTACCTCCCCCTAGGATTAAATCGTGAAAAGGATATGAGCTATTACATAGATGGATAGCAGAGACGGTCTAAACATAAGAATAAAAATGTTAAAGGGACACTGAACCCAAATTTTTTCTTTTGTGATTCAGATAGAGCATGCAATTTTAAGCAACTTTCTAATTTACTCCTATTAGCAAATGTTCTTCATTCTCTTGGTATCTTTATTTGAAAAGCAAGAATGTAAGTTTAGATGCCGGCCCATTTTGGTGAACAACCTGGGTTGTTCTTGCTGATTGGTGGATACATTCATCCACAAACAAACAAGTGCTGTCCAAGGTTCTGGACTTTCTTTTTCAAATAAAGATAGCAAGAGAACAAAGAAAAATTGATAATAGGAGTACAATATAAAGTTGATTAAAATTGCATGCTCTATCTGAATTACAAAAGAAAAAAATTTGGGTTCAGTGTCCCTTTAAGCTCCTAATATTGAGTGATGTTGGAACATTACGTATGGAATTTAAGATGAAATAAATATAACATTACCAACAATAGACAATCGGCTAGATTACGAGTTTTGCGGTATGGGTGAAAAAGCAGCATTAAGGCTCTTTTTCACTACCCCATGTTTTGTGAGTAATTCTATTCACCAGGTAGCTAGCACTTGTTTCTAGTAAATTATTGAATCATTTGCAGTATTATCTCTTTATTTGTTTTTGAGTTTGTTATTCTTTTTCACTACCGCTGGTATTACGAGTCTTACAGGTTTAGCTGCACCACACACGTTTTTGGCCATAACGCAACGTAACAACCGCAGCTTTCAAAAAGTTCTTTTTCAATGGGACTTCCACAGCGCTGTTATTACGAGTTTGCCTGGGAGGCCAAAAAGTGAGCGGTACAGCCTATACCTTCAAGATCCATACCGTAAACTGAAGGTCAGTAGTTATGGGTTTTACGCTACAAAGCCGTAACATAAAACTCATAACTAAAGTGCTAAAAAGTACACTAACACCCATAAAATACCTATTAACCCCTAAACCGAGGCCCTCCCGCATCGCAAACACTAAAATAAAATTATTAACCCCTAATCTGCCGCTACGGACATCGCCGCCACTATAATAAACATATTAACACCTAAACTGCTGCACTCCCGCATCGTAAATACTAGTTAAATATTATTAACCCCTAATCTGCCGCTCCCGACATCGCCGCCACTATAATAAACATATTAACCCCTAAACTGCCGCCCCCGACACAGCCGCCACCTACATTATACTTATTAACCCTTAATCTGCTGCCCCCAATGTAGCCGCCACCTACATTACACTTTTTAACCCCTAATCTGCTGCCCTTAACATCACCGCCACTATACTAAAGTTATTAACCCCTAACCCTAACACCCACTAAATAAATGTGTTCACAGGGTATTTGCATCGTCTCCACATTCAAGAGTGCAGCCTGATTTTCATTGATCTCTGCTGCTCCTGGCTCCTCACTATCTGCGCACCTCCCTTAGAGTGTCCTCTCTCTATATCTACCCACTACATAAACCCTACTATTAATAACTAAATAATACCTATTTAAAACTAAATACTTACCTGAAAAAAAACAACAACTAATAGTTATATTGTATCTATGTTAGGTTTTATTTTTATTTTACAGCTAAGTTTGTATTTATTTTAACTAGGTAGACTAGTTAGTAAATAGTTATTAACTATTTAATAACTACCTATCTAAAATAAATACAAATTTACCTGTAAAATAAAACCTAACCTGAGTTACACTAACACCTAACCTTACACTGCACTTAAATAAATTACATTAATTAAATACATTTAACTAAATTACAAAAACAAACACTAAATTACACAAAATAAAAAAGAAATGATCAAATATTTAAACTAATTACACCTAATCTAATAGCCCTGTCAAAATAAAAAAGCCCCCCCCAAAATAAAAAACACCCTAGCCTACAATAAACTACCAATGGCCCTTAAAAGGGCCTTTTGCGGGGCATTGCCCCAAAGAAATCAGCTCTTATACCTGTAAAAAAAATACAAACAACCCCCCAACAGTAAAACGCACCACCTACACAACCAAACCCCCCAAATAAAATCCTAACTGAAAAAACCTAAGCTCCCCATTGCCCTGAAAAGGGCATTTGTATGGGCATTGCCCTTAAAAGGGCATTTAGCTCTTTTTCAGCCCAAACCCTAAGCTAAAAATAAAACCCACCCAATAACCCCTTAAAAAAACCTAACACTAACCCCCGAAGATCCACTTACAGTTTTTGAAGACCGGACATCCGTCCTCAACGAAGCCGGGAGAAGTCTTCATGCAAGCGGCAAGAAGTCCTCAACGAAGCCGGGAGAAGTCTTCATCCAAGCGGCAAGAAGTGGTCCTCCAGATCGGCAGAAGTCTTCATCCAGACAGCATCTTCTATCTTCATCCATCCGGCGCGGAGCGGCTCCATCTTATAGACATCCCGCGCGGAGCATCCTCTTCTGACGATGGGGACTGAAGACTGAAGGTTCCTTTAAAGGGCCATTATACACTCATTTTTTCTTTGCATAAATGTTTTGTAGATGATCTATTTATAAAGCCCATAAAGTTTTGTTTTTTTTAAAATGTATAATTTTGCTTATTTTTAAATATCAAAGTTTTATTTGAATACCGTCAGCTACCTTCTCCAGCTTGCTCCTGTTTGTGTAAAGGGTCTTTTCACATGCAAAAGAAGGGGGAGGGTGGTAGTGTCTTATTTCCCACTTGCAGTGGGCTTTCCAACTGCCTTTTCAACAGAGCTAAACTGAAAGCTTCTAAGTACGTTTTTAAACCATTTTATACTGGATTTTTATATCAGTATCTGTGCATCTTATTCTTTATAGTAGTGTCTATTACATGCAGTTATATGAAAATGAGTGTATACTGTCCCTTTAAGTGACATCATCCAAGATGGCGTCCCTTGAATTCCGATTGGCTGATAGAATTCTATCAGCCAATCGGAATTAAAGGTGAAAAAATCCTATTGGCTGATGCAATCAGCCAATAGGATTGAGCTTCAATCCTATTGGCTGATCCAATCAGCCTATAGGATTGAGCTCGCATTCTATTGGCTGATTGGAACAGAAGACTTCTGCCCGTCTGGAGGACCACTTCTTGCCGCTTCCCGGCTTCGTTGAGGATGGATGTCCGGTCTTCAAAAACTGTAAGTGGATCTTCGGGGGTTAGTGTTAGGTTTTTTTTAAGGGTTTATTGGGTGGGTTTTATTTTTGATTAGGGTTTGGGCTGAAAAAGAGCTAAATGCCCTTTTAAGGGCAATGCCCATCCAAATGCCCTTTTCAGGGCAATGGGGAGCTTAGGTTTTTTAGATAGGGTTTTTATTTGGGGGGTTTGGTTGCGTGGGTGGTGGGTTTTACTGTTGGGGGGTTGTTTGTATTTTTTTTACAGGTAAAAGAGCTGATTTCTTTGGGGCAATGCCCAGCAAAAGTCCCTTTTAAGGGCTATTGGCAGTTTAGTTTAGGCTAGGCTTATTTTGGGGGGGCTTTTTTATTTTTATAGGGCTATTAGATTAGGTGTAATTAGTTTAAATATTTGATAATTTCTTTTTTATTTTCTGTAATTTAGTGTTTGTTTTCTTTTGTAATTTTAGTTAATTGTATTTGATTAATGTAGTTTAATGAATTGTAGTGTAAGGTTAGGTGTTAGTGTAAGACAGGTTATGTTTTATTTTACAGATAAATTTGTATTTATTTTAGCTAGGTAGTTAGTAAATAGTTAATAACTATTTCCTAACTATTCTACCTAGTTAAAATAAATACAAACTTAGCTGTGAAATAAAAATAAAACCTAAGATAGATACAATGTAACTATAAGTTATATTGTAGCTAGCTTAGGGTTTATTTTATAGGTATTTAGTTTTAAATAGGAATTATTTAGTTATTAATAGTAGTTTTTATTTAGATTTATTTTAATTACATTAAAGATAGTGGGTGTTAGGGCTAGGGTTAGTGGTTAATAACTTTAGTATAGTGTCGACGACGTTGGGGGCGGAAGATTAGGGGTTAATAAGTGTAGGTAGGTGGCGACGACATTGGGGGCAGAATATTAAGGGTTAATAAGTGTAGGTAGGTGGCGGCGACATTGGGGGCGGTAGATTAGGGGTTAATAAGTGTAGGTAGGTGTGGCAACATTGGGGGCGGAAGATTAGGGGTTAATAAGTGTAGGTAGGTGGCAGTGACATTGGGGGCGGAAGATTAGGGTTTAACCCCTTAATGACCACAGCACTTTTCCATTTTCTGTCCGTTTGGGACCAAGGCTATTTTTACATTTTTGCGGTGTTTGTGTTTAGCTGTAATTTTCTTCTTACTCATTTACTGTACCCACACATATTATATACAGTTTTTCTCGCCACTAAATGGACTTTCTAAAGATACCATTATTTTCATCATATCTTATAATTTACTATAAAAAAAAATATAAAATATGAGGAAAAATTGAAAAAAACACACTTTTTCTAACTTTGACCCCCAAAATCTGTTACATATCTACAACCACCAAAAAACACCCATGCTAAATAGTTTCAAAATTTTGTCCTGAGTTTAGAAATACCCAATGTTTACATGTTCTTTGCTTTTTGTGCAAGTTATAGGGCCATAAATACAAGTAGCACTTTGCTATTTCCAAACCACTTTTTTCCAAAATTAGCGCTAGTTACATTAGAACACTAATATCTTTCAGGAATCCCTGAATATCCCTTGACATGTATATATTTTTTTTTAGTAGACATCCCAAAGTATTGATCTAGGACAATTTTGGTATATTTCATACCACCATTTCACCGCCAAATGCGATCAAATACAAAAAATCGTTCACTTTTTCACAAATTTTTTCACAAACTTTTGGTTTCTCACTGAAATTATTTACAAACAACTTGTGCAATTATGGCATACATGGTTGTAAATTCTTCTCTGGGATCCCCTTTGTTCAGAAATAGCAGACATATATGGCTTTGGCGTTGCTTTTTGGTAATTAGAAGGCCGCTAAATGCCACTGCGCACCACAAGTGTATTATGCCCAGCAGTTAAGGGGTTAATTAGGGAGCTTTTAGGGAGCTTGTAGGGTTAATTTTAGCTTTAGTGTAGTATAGTAGACAACCCCAAGTATTGATCTAGGCACATTTTGGTATATTTCATGCCACCATTTCACCGCCAAATGCGATCAAATTGAAAAAAAAGTTAAATTTTTCACAATTTTAGGTTTCTCACTGAAATAATTTACAAACAGCTTGTGCAATTATGGCACAAATGGTTGTAAATACTTGTCTGGGATCCCCTTTGTTCAGAAATAGCAGACATATATGACTTTGGCGTTGCTTTCTGGTAATTAGAAGGCCGCTAAATCCTGCTGCGCCTCACACGTGTATTATGGCTAGCAGTGAAGGGGTTAATTAGGGAGTTTGTAGGGAGCTTGCAGGGTTAATTTTAGCTTTAGTGTAGAGATCAGCCTCCCACCTGACACATCCCACCCCCTGATCCCTCCCAAACAGCTCCCTTCCCTCCCCCACCCCACAATTGTCCCCGCCATCTTAAGTACTGGCAGAAAGTCTGCCAGTACTAAAATAAAAGGGTTTTTTAAAAAAAAAAAAAATTTTTTTTAGCATATTTACATATGCTAGGGTGTAGGATCCCCCCCTTAGCCCCCAACCTCCCTGATCCCCCCCAAAACCGCTCTCTAACCCTCCCCTCTGCCTCATTGGGGGCCATCTTGGGTACTGGCAGCTGTCTGCCAGTACCCAGTTTGCAAAAAAAAGTGCTTTTTTTATTTTTTTGGGGCTTTTTTCTGTAGTGTAGCTTCCCCCCCCACACAGACAATCCCCCACCACCTTGCTGATCTTTTTTTTTTTTCCAGATTTCGATATTTATACATTTTTTATTAAATCATTTTCTGTAGTGTAGCGGTTCCCACCCGCTCCCTCCCCGTGCACGCGCCCGCCCCCGCCCTCCCGTGCACGCGCGCGCGTCCGTGCGCGCCCCTGCTCGTCCCCGCCCACGATCCCGCCCCCCCTGCACATAACCAGGGCCATCGATGGCCGCCACCCGCCTCCCGGTCCGGCTCCCACCCACCAACGCAGGTAGCCACCGATCTCCGGTGCAGAGAGGGCCACAGAGTGGCTCTCTCTGCACCGGATGGCTACCAAAGGTTATTGCAGGATGCCTCCATATCGAGGCATCACTGCAATAACCGGAAAGCAGCTGGAAGCGAGCAGGATCGCTTCCAGCTGCTTTCCAAACCGAGGACGTGCAGGGTACGTTCTCAGGCATTAACTGCCTTTTTTTTGAGGACGTACCCTGCACGTCCTCGGTCGTTAAGGGGTTAATAAGTGTAGGTAGGTGGCGGCAACATTGGGGCGGAAGATTAGGGGTTAATAAGTGTAGGTAGGTGGCGGTGACATTTGGGTGGCAGATTAGGGGTTAATAAGTGTAATGTAGGTGGCGGTGATGTCGGGGGTGGAAGATTAGTGGTTAATAAGTATAATGTAGGTGTCGGCGATGTCGGGGGCGGCAGATTAGGGGTGTTTAGACTCAGGGTTTATGTTAGGGTGTTAGGTGTAAATATAAATTTAGTTTCCCCATAGTAATCAATGGGGCAGCGTTAACGGAGCTTTACACTCCTTTATTGCTTGTGTTAGGCTTTTTTTAAGCCGGCTCTCCCCATTGATGTCTATGGGGAAATCGTGCACGAGCACATAAAACCAGCTCACCGCAGCTCACCGCAGCGCTGGTATTGGAGTGTGGTATGGAGCTCAATTTTGCTTTACGCTGCAATATTGCCTGCTAACGCCAGGTTTTTGTAGACCTGTAATATCAGCGCTGTAGTGAGTTGAGCGGTGACAATAACTTGCGAGTTAGTACTGAGCAGCTCTTACCGCAAAACTCGTAATCTAGCCGAATATTAGGAAATTACATGTTAATCTCATAACATACTTTTATAAAGAGAGCTGGGTTTAGATTGTGGTAGAATTCCCCTGGGATTGAAGACAATATACACTATTAAGTTTAAATTAACTATCACAACATTTGTAGTGTAATTTTTGGTGTTATATATGGAAAGTTATTTATTTGATTTGCACATATTTAAAAACTATATTGTATTATAATATTTTAGTATAAACAGAAGGCATATTTTCTTGATAGATATGTCAATGGTTGAAATGTTTGTATTTTTGACATTTGTTGTCATTTTTTACTGTAATGTTTTACTAATTCCTGATTGGGCGATCTAGTATAAGATGAGTCCCCCAGCTCTCCACCACATATATCTCTGTATCTATCCCTAATATTTAGTTTTATGGTCATATTGAGCACCCCTGAAGTTTTATGATCTGTAACCACAACCTTCTATAGCTATTCTTGTGAGATATTGCTTCACACAGTGTTTATTTCAGTATATCACAAAGCCATATGACATATTACTGCGGTTGAGGGACACTCAATCAAAATTAACCTTTCATTATTCAGATAGAGCATGCAATTTTAAAAAACTTTCCAATTTACTTCCATTAATAAAATGTGCACAGTCTTTTTATATTTAAACTTTTTGAGTCACCAGCTCCTACTGAGCATGTGTAAGAATAAGCGTGTATGCATTTGTGAATGGCTGATTGCTGCACATGGTACGTGTATGCATTTGTGATTGGGAGATGGCTGTCACATGGTACAGGGGGAGTGGAAAAAAGACATAACTTTTAAAATTGTCAGAAAAAAAATCTACTACTCATTTGAAGTTCAGACTAAGGGCGCGATCCGATATCGATCGCAGTTTGCGGCGCAAGCAAGGGAACCGGCGTCGCCCGCAGTTTCAGCTCGCAACTCGAGCCATCCCATATAAGTCGCCGTCAGATGCTAACGTGCCGTAAGTCTCACAAACCAGCGATGTCCAGAAATCTGCGTAAGTACAAATTTCTGGCGTCGCCAGTGACTTGCGGCACGTTAGAAACTGCCGGCGCCTATAAAACCTGACTAAAGTTTAAAACACCCGCACTGTCTAACACGCCTCCCTAACATAGCCCGCACTTTCTAACATGCCTCCCTAACATAGCCCGCACTGTCTAACCCTCTATCCGCTATCCCCCCTCACTATCCTAACAATAAAAAAGCTATTAACCCCTAAACCGCCGCTCCCGTACCCCGCCGCAACCTAATAAAGTTATTAACCCCTAAACCGCCGCTCCCGTACCCCGCCGCCAGCTATATTATATCTATAACCCCCTAAAGTGAGCCCCTAACACCGCCGCCATCTATATTAAAATTATTAACCCCTAATGTAAGCCCCTTACACCGCCGCCATCTCTATTAAAATGATTAAACCCTAATTTAATCTACCTACCCCGCCGCCAGCTATATTATCTATATTAACCCTAAGTATATTATAGTTAATATAGTTATTACATTATATATATTAACTATATTAACCCTAATTATATTAGGGTTAATATAGTTAATATAGTTACTATAGTATTTATATTAACTATATTAACTCTATCTAACCCTAACACCCCTAACTAAATTTATATTAAATTAATCTAATTCATTTATAAACTAAAATATTCCTATTTAAATCTAAATACTTAACTATCAAATAAACCCTAAGATAGCTACAATATAATTAATAATTACATTGTAGCTATGTTA
The DNA here is from genome assembly GCF_027579735.1 of Bombina bombina. Lineage (NCBI taxonomy): Eukaryota > Metazoa > Chordata > Amphibia > Anura > Bombinatoridae > Bombina > Bombina bombina. The sequence goes on from NC_069503.1 coordinate 920,121,913, forward strand.
GGGTTAATATTTATTTTACAGGTAAATTGTTAATTATTTTAACTAGGTATAATAGATATTAAATAGTTATTAACTATTTAATATCTACCTAGTTAAAATAATTACCCAATTACCTGTAAAATAAATCCTAACCTAAGTTAATTAATTAAGTTAAGTTAATTAAGTTAAAAAAATCTGATTGGCTGATTGAATCAGCCAATCAGATTCAAGTTCAATCCGATTGGCTGATCCAATCAGATTGAGCTTGCATTCTATTGGCTGATCGGAACAGCCAATAGAATGCGAGCTCAATCTGATTGGCTGATTGGATCAGCCAATCGGATTGAACTTGAATCTGATTGGCTGATTCAATCAGCCAATCAGATTTTTTTAACTTAATTCCGATTGGCTGATAGAATCCTATCAGCCAATCGGAATTCGGCGGACGCCATCTTGGATGACGTCATTTAAAGGTACCTCATTCCAAGTTCAGCAGTCGGCCGGGATGGATGCTCCGCGGCGGCGGAGCGAAGAAAGAAGATTGAAGATGCCGCCGGAAGAATGAAGACTTTGCTGCTGCTTGGAGGAAGACGTCGCCGGAGGAAGAATTCTTCTTTGCCGCTTGGAGGATGACATCGCCGGAGGAAGAATTCTTCTTTGCCGCTTGGAGGAAGACATCGCCCGGATCGGATCAGGAGTTCGGCCCGGTGTGGTGAAGACAAGGTAGGGAGATCTTCAGGGGGGTAGTGTTAGGCTTTTTTAAGGGGGGTTTGGGTGGGTTTAGAATAGGGGTATGTGGGTGGTGGGTTGTAATGGGGGGGGGGGGTATTGTATTTGTTGTATGCAAAAGAGCTGAATTCTTTGGGGCATGCCCCACAAAAGGCCCTTTTAAGGGCTGGTAAGGTAAAGAGCTTTGAAATTTGTTGAATTTAGAATAGGGCAGGGAATTTTTTTTATTTTGGGGGTTTATTATTTTATTAGGGGGCTTAGAATAGGTGTAATTAGCTTAAATATCTTGTAATTTTTTTTTATTTTTTGTAATTTAGTGTTTGTTTTTTTTTGTAATTTAGTTTAGTTAATTTAATTGTATTTTTAGATAGATGTTTGTAGTTTATTAAATTTATTGATAGTGTAGGTGTATTTGTAACTTAGGTTAGGATTTATTTTACAGGTAATTGGGTAATTATTTTAACTAGGTAGATATTAAATAGTTAATAACTATTTAATATCTATTATACCTAGTTAAAATAATTAACAATTTACCTGTAAAATAAATATTAACCCTAACATAGCTACAATGTAATTATTAATTATATTGTAGCTATCTTAGGGTTTATTTTATAGGTAAGTATTTAGATTTAAATAGGAATATTTTAGTTTATAAATGAATTAGATTAATTTAATATAAATTTAGTTAGGGGTGTTAGGGTTAGATAGAGTTAATATAGTTAATATAAATACTATAGTAACTATATTAACTATATTAACCCTAATATAATTAGGGTTAATATAGTTAATATATATAATGTAATACCTATATTAACTATAATATACTTAGGGTTAATATAGATAATATAGCTGGCGGCGGGGGTAGGTAGATTAAATTAGGGGTTAATCATTTTAATAGAGATGGCGGCGGTGTAAGGGGCTTACATTAGGGGTTAATAATTTTTATATAGGTGGCGGCGGTGTAAGGGGTCAGATTAGGGGATAGATAAGGTAGATGGCGGCGGTTTTAGAGGCTCACAGTAGGGGGTTAGTTTATGTAGATGGCGGCGGGGTCCGGGAGCGGCGGTTTAGGGGGTAATAACTTTATTAGGGATTTTGGGGGGGGGGGGGATCGCGGTTGACAGGGAGATAGACATTGCGCATGCGTTAGGTGTTAGGTTTATTTTAGCAGATCGCGGTTGACAGGGAGATAGACATTGCGCATGCGTTAGGTGTTAGGTTTATTTTCTAGTTAGTTTAGGGAGTTACGGGGCTCCAATAGTCAGCGTAAGGCTTCTTACGGCTGCTTTTTGTGGCGAGGTGAAAATGGAGTAAGTTTTCTCCATTTTCGCCACGTAAGTCCTTACGCTGCATATTGGATACCAAACTGCGCGGGTTTGGTATACCTGCCTATGGCCCAAAAAACTGCGGGCGACGGCAGAAATATACGGGCGTAACTTCTAGGTTACGCCGTATATGTGATACCAAACCCACGCAAATATTGGCGTCGCCGGCTTTTGCGGGCGACGATTTATATCGGATCGACCCCTAAGTGCTATTGCATTGTCTTCTTATCTTGCATTTGTTGATTATGCAAATATACTGTGTTGACTGGATGTATAAAGAGTATATTTTGTAATGATCTACAGAGCTTGTAGTAAAGCAATGAAATTGTAATTCTAAATCCAAACACCTATAACTGTAACATGTAAAGGCAGAAATAATTGTCTGGCCCATTGATTTTCTCTTAATGCACCAAGTTGGGACATGGTAATGGCCAATAAAGGAACAGTGATAAATTACAACAGCTGCATTAATTATGCATTGTATATATCCTTGTTTAAAGAAAACGAATAGCTATTTCTTTAAGCACTGATGTCCACCATCCATACCTTTCTGTTTTCACACAACTCAGTGGAACCAGAATTGCACTGCATGTACTTTATTAGATTGGAACACATATACTGACCCCAATATCTCTCTGTAGGTCACTTATTTGTCACCCCAATGTTAAAAGATAATTAAGCTGCCAACCTGGGTCTTCATAAATCCTCTAATTGCTACTTGGATTTATAAGATGACAGCAGGCCAAATTTACTAAAAGCCATCTAAAGCCCTCTCCAGTCACAACATTAGAGCAGCTAATCCAACAAAACTCCAAATCTCACCTTACTGAATCACCACATCAAATAACTTTGAAAATGATTAAAGGAGCAGTAAACACCTTGAGATTTAAAAAAAATAAAAAATAAAAAAAAAATATATATATATATATATATATATATATATATATATATATATATATATATATACACAATGTTTAGTTATGTTTAGTAGAACAACTTTATAATATACTTTCATTATTTATTTTGCCAACTTTTCACATAATTTACATCTGATATTATCTAATTCTCATAGCTGTGAATGTACACTTCAGACATCTCAAGGGTATCCTGGCTATATGTCTTTCTCTGCTTAACAATGCACTTTATACTAACATAATGGCCTTGTCAACTGCAGACTCAAGCTCAGATTGGCTGAATCAGATAAGGCAAGTGGTGAATGGAGTTTGGCTATTGGAAAAAAAACAACTAGAGCAAAAGCAATATTAATTTGTTTTAAAATATGTTTATACTTGGCTGATATGTTATTCTATGACAAGACAATAGAATTGTATTGTAATTACAAGGTGTTTAGTGTCCCTTTAAGCTTTAAAGGTTACAGATTGTGGAGAGAGTGTTAAGAAAAATCTATCCATTGGCTACTCAATCAATCATTAACAGAACAGACTGTATCTATTTAGTCTATATGGGGTTATAGTGTCCAATCTGTATATTCATCTATCTCTATATTCCAGCTGTAGAGATTTATGCCCTGCCTGGTCCAAGTAACCTTGCTCAATAGCCTATTAATACAGCATTACAATGATTATTAATTCTGCCAGAGAATGAGGTAGACATTTACTCTATCCAACAAGCAATAATAGCCATAGTTTACAGTCCATTAACTCTATTTTAAATGTTGTTTACCAATTGCTTATAATTTTTGAATGGCTTAAAAAGATTGACTGAAATATAGTATCTGGTAGTTAGATCTCATGGGGGAGATTTATTGTAGCTTTATATGACTGCACACTGAAATTGACATATAGCATCAGTGGTTCTATGTTATTATTACTCATGCTTTTGTAATAGAAAAAAGAAGTAAAAATGGCAGATGCCATGTTCAGTAATTTTATTTGGGAAACAGGATTGATCTAAGCATATGACATGCAGGGCTGGTTGCCTTAGCCCAGCCTAGCTGTCAAAATTATTATTTGTGCATGATGCAGGGCCAGCTTTGCCCTTTCTTTCAATACCTTGTTGTTTCTATGAGACATGTTTTACAGATAGTCCTGCCCCTCACCTCGTTTCTGTGAGCTGGCCTGTGTTTGGGCCCCTTCAGCATTAAATCATAAGGATCCTCCTTATAATGGCTGACTCTGTAGGCTGTTCAATGGCTTCCTGCAGAGATGTCTCCCCTGATGTATTGTATTCAGTGCAGGATTAGTTTGTCACAGCTTCAGACAGTCGCATACTTGAGTATGAAAGGAGTATACGTATATCACTGTTATTGGAGTGTGAATTGGTCTTGTAACCTGGTGTCCACCTGTTATCTGTCCTCTAGTATATACTTGCATCTTATTGTTATCACCTTGTGTCTCTCTGTAAACTTTTGGTTTTACCTGTGCCCTGCCACTTGGCCAGGGATGTAACTATGGGTGTCTCAGTGGTATCAATTGAGACTGAGCCCACATGTCTAGAGGCCCCTACTGGTCCTTGAATCAGTAATAGTATTCCTACAGGGGGTGCAATGTGCCTGGGCTGCCCCTGCACCATGTCTAGCCCCTCTGTGCAGCCACACATTCTTAAAAATAAGGCTCACAGTATACAGAAACTGTATGAATTTGCCTTTATGTTGGCAGGGTTCCAAACATGGCCACCACAGTGTTGTTGTCTAGATAAACCTGCCACCCAAGGCCAGATTGGCCTACCAGGATACCAGAAGATTTTCTGGTGGGCTGCAGCAGCTGGGGCTGGAAAGCTACAAATTAAAGGGGTGATTAATGGATGCAATTGGGTTGTAGGGTGCCTATATAACAATTTGGCCCTTTTTTTAAATACAAACTAATATAATATAATTCTAAAACAAATGTTGGGGGAAGGAGTATCCCAGTAAAACTGGGGCATTCACATTCTACTGACTCAATGAAAAATAGGGTTGGTCACCAAAGTTTCCAAGGCTGCTTTTTATTCCCAGTCCGGCCTTGATGCCACCATATTTATACAGGGAGGCTATGTAAGTACATATAGTCTTGTGTGGACTAACCAGGAGGAAAGAACTCACAGGAAAGCACCTCCTCTTGAAGGTGCCCATTGATGTCTGTGGGTGCCTTTTTTGTGTGAATGTGGATATTTAGAGGAGCATTTGTGTGTGCATGTGGGTTCCTGTGGATGTCCGTGAGTGGTATTTCTCTTTGATAGAGCAGCATGTGATGCATGTGATGACAAGAGTTAAGGTGCCTGTTTTTTTTTGTTGTTGTTATTTTTAATGACTGTGACTACACAGGCCCATTAGCAATAAGTGAGTATTCTTTATTTAAATGTAACTTCTGGGGACTTTGTTGTTGTTGTTACATTACTCGCTTTTACTATTTAATGACCAATTAACAAAATACAGTTCCAGAAGGTTTTTATAAACTTGAAATTTTGTAAATCAAACTATTATATTATACTCAGAAATTTTGGGGTATAGTTAAATAAAATAGGGGGGCTGCTTTGTCTTCATTTTGTGTCCCAGTTTGGCTCTGTTCAAAATTCAATTGATTTTGGAAGTTTTGTTGATCTTATATATATAATTAAATTTTACTGCACTGAGTTGGTGATATACTGTAATGTCACTTAATTTAGGATGTATAGTGTTGGGTACTGATCTTGCCAAACTATTTTGACCGAGGGCACAAGATTAAAATCAGACTGCTTGGAATATATGCTTTTATTTATTATAGAAGGAGCCTAGTGCATTTTTTAAATCAATTAAAAAGCATTTGTAGTAGTATCTACAGAAGTTTAAGAAGAATTGATAATTTGAAAATTCATTTTTTTTTTTTTTATGTGTGCACTGTTTAAGCACAATTAAGGGCCAGATTATAAGTGGAGCGCAATATATCACTTTCACTGTATTGATATTTGCGCTCCACTTTGTAATACTAGCACACGCTAATCAGCGCTGGTATTACTAGTTAGGTGCAATGCGAACGCAACCTCATGTTCTAAATTGCACAGAAACACTGTGCTCACAAGAGTGTAATGGCTGCTTAATTATGATGTGCCTGCAATTGGGCAAATTTGTCTGTTTGCGGGCATGCAATAATTTACCACTCCACTTGTAATCTAGCACTAAATCTCTATTGAACATACATAGAGAGCTTGTTTAAAGATGTGGACACCTGACCATCACACCTATATAAACTTCTTCGACATCTCATTTAAAAATCATGGGCATTATTATGGAGTTAGTCCCTCTTTGTGGCTTTAACCACTGCCACTCTTCAGGTAAGGCTTTCTAAAAGATTTTGGGCTGTGTTTGTGAGATATTGTGCCCATTTGGCTAAAAGAGTATTTGTGCGGTCAGGCACTGATGTTGGATGAGAAGGTCAGAGTTCTAATTCTTCCCAAAGGTGTTCCTTGGGTTAAGGTCAGGACTCTGTGCAGGCCACTTGAGTTCCTCCACACCAAACCTTTTAAACCATGTCTTCATGGATCTTGCCTTGTGCACAGGGGCACAGTAATGCTCGAACAGGATTGGGCCTTCCCCAAACTGTTGCCACAATGTTGGAAGCACCCGATTGTCTAAATATCTTTGTATCCTGTAGCATTAAGATGACCCTTAGCTGGAACTAAAGTATCTAGCACAAACCCTGAAAAACAGCTTCCACCAAGCTTAACAGTAGGTACTTGATTCATCACCCCAGAGAACATATTTACACTGCTTCACTATACTTTACAACACTCTAGCTGACTCTTGGCATTGTGCATGTTGATGTGAGGCTTGTGTATAGCTGATCAGCCATGGAAAAGTATTTCATAAAGCTCCCGACACAGAGGAACTCTGTAGTGAGTGATGCAACAGATGATAGGCAATTTTTATGCTCTACACGCTTCAGCACTCAATTACTTACTTGTTTGCGGGGTCTGCTACTTTGTGGCTGGGTTGTTGCTGCTTCTAGAAGCTTCCACTTCACAATAATAGCACTTACAGTTGAGCGAGGCAGATCTAGTTGGGCAGAAATTTAACAAACTAACTAGTGGCAAATGTGGTATCCTATGACATTGCCACGTTATAGTCACTGAGCGCTTCACTAAAACCCATTATGCTGCCAAAGTTTTGTCTATGAAGATTTTATGGCTATTGGCTGGATTTTATGCATCTGTTAGCAATGTGCATGGCTTAAACACATGCACTTAATAATTAGTAGGAATGCCCACATACTTTTGGCCATGTAGTGTAATTCCACAGCTCTGTTGCTGGACAGGAAAAAAAAAGTTATTTTGTATAATATGTTGCAGAGCTAGGGGTATTGTCTGACATAATATTGAAATATCTTGCTATTTAAACCATTATAAGATTTAATTTTCAATGAGCAATTCAAATGTATAGTATCAGAGAATGATCTTGCATATCTTCTTCTGTTTATCAGCCATATGACTGACATCATAGAAGTAATGTATACATTAAGCAAAAGTGCTATTCATTAACCTGGATGCAAACAGAAATGTGTGACCTATTTATCTCCTGATAATTAACTTTACATTTATATATTCTTGTTTACATTAGTATTTAGTTGCAAATAAATTTAATTTTATTATTGTGTAGTATGGCAATCGTCTTTGTTTAATTGCTGTATACTCAATGCAAATGCACAGCAAAATAATAACCTAATAATTCTGTGAAATTATTAAAGCTGTAGGTTCACTGGCAACAATAAATTTAGGGCTATATTACAAGTGAGGCACAAACAGTTTTGCGCAAGTGATACTGTCTTTTCGCGAGCCTTTTTCATTCTGCTGATATTACAAGTTGAGAGAAATCATGATTGCACTAGCACAATCACCATTTATGCTTCAATCCTTAATGCAATCTAAAAGCTGTGGTTAACTTAAAAATACATTATGTGATGGACTCCAGCTACCCCGACTGGGTAGCTCCGCCAAAGGGGTCCTTCCTATACCTGGGACATTCTGTTATGTAGCGGAGCAAAGTGATTATAGCGGAGCCCACACAAATAACCATACAGAACCAGTATTCGGGTGAAACAAAGAACAACATTATTGTGGAAACAGACTTCTTTTTTACACTAACTCATCTTGATAGGGAGTCTTATCAGACCCTCAGATCTTCCGCCATTCCCACCCCTCCAGACAGGCTGGTGCCCCCCATGTAGTGTCCATTGTCTTATAGAGTCCCAGTGGTACAGAGGTGGCTATTCCGGGGTGATCCCGGGGGAAGCGGCGGCACTTCCAGGGTGTCATTGGAAAGCCCTTGGTCCCCAGATGCTACAGTCAAAAAAGCAACGTGAGCAAATGTACACTGGGAAGGCTAAGTGGGAAAAGGAGTTGTAGGGGGGTCCAGAACCCCCAGTTCCTAAGGGAGCTCCCCTCTGGCAATCACCCCACTTCTTGCCCTCCCTAGGGGGTACCAATTCCCTAAAGAGCGGAGCTCTTGGGTAAAGGGCCATTGGAGTGACCTGGTTATTCTGGGAGGCGCGGCCAGCTGGTAGTTCCAGGAGCCTGGCTGGCCAGAGAGGGGCTGGGCGGTCAGAGATCAGCTCTTCCATGAGGATGTAAAGAACACAAAACAAGTAAACCAAATGTCTGGGAGATTGTGAATGCTCTCAAAACTCCAGATCTGGTGAGAAAATAGAGGGGGCTAGGTAGTAGGGGGTAAAGGTTTAACCTTGGCAGCCTGGTATCTGTGACAGTGCTCCCCCCTAAAAAGTCTGGCAGACCCAGCTAGATCCACCCACGGGTCGGCCTGGGGCTGTCTGGGAGCTATCCCAATTCAGTTTGCCGGGAAAGTCCATCAGCATTCCCATTGCTTTTTCCTGGCCAATATTGGATAGTGAAGTTAAAGAGCTGCACGGCTAAACTTCACCGCAACAGGCATCCATTGTCCCCAGCAAATCGGTTGAGCCAAACCAGTGGGTTGTGGTCCGTGAGAACTGTGACGGACCGTCCATACAGGTAGGGATGTAGTTTCTTCAGGACCCACACAAGGGCTAGGCATTCTTTGTCCACCGCCGCGTAGCCTACCTCTCTGGGTAACAGCTTTCTACTGATGTAGGCTACGGGGTGGTCGTGCCCTTCTTCGTCCACCTGGCTAAGCACTGCTCCCAAACCCGAAAATGAAGGCATCTGTATAAACACTAAAATGTTTGGTTGGGTTAGGAGTGGCCAGGATAGGGGCAGTAATCAAGGCTGTCTTAAAGGCTTTAAAAGGCGACTTCACACGCGGGGGACCACAGGACCCGTTTTTGGGTTAGGTCAGTCAGGGATTTGGCCAGGGCACTGTAGTTAGGCACAATTTTGTGGTAGTACCCTGTGATCCCTAGGAAAGCTAAGACCTGAGTCTTGGTCTTGGGGGTAGGCCAGTTCGCGACTGCCTCAATTTTGGCCAGCTCTGGCCACTGCTTCCCGCAGCCTACTTGGTGTTCAAGGTACTGGACCTTAGAGCGCCCTATCATACATTTGTTGGCTGTCAGAGTCAGACCGGCGGCCCTGATGCAGTCTAGATTGATAGCTAGATGAACCAAATGGTCCTCCCAGGTGTCGCTATAGATCGAAATATCATCTAGGTATGCACAGGCATAATCCTGGAGGCCATCCAGGTGGTGATCTACCATAATCTGGAAGGTTGCCGGAGCATTCTTCATTCCAAACAGCATGACCTTAAACTGGTATAGGCCAAAGGGGGTGATTAACGCCGACTTTGGAATAGAATCCGGGTCTATGGGGATCTGCCAGTATCCCTTGCACAGGTCTAGGGTGGTCAGGAAGTTGCCGCGGGTGATGTGATATAGAGAGTCATCGACCTGGGGCATAGGGTAGCCATCGGTCGTGGTTCTTTCATTGAGCCTAAGGTAGTCTATGCAGAACCAGGTGGTCCCATCCCGTTTGGGCACCAGTACTACCGGGGATGCCCAGGGGCTGTTGAACGTTACAATAACACCCATGTCCAGCATCTCCCTGAGTTCGCTACGCATATTTTCCCTCACTGCCTCGGGGACCCAATACGCCACACAAGGGCGCCTGTCCCGGGGTCTACATTTGGTGCACTACTACCGTGGTGTACCCAGGAGTAGTGGAGAACATATTGCGCCGGTTCCCTAGCGCCTGTCTGACCTGCCTATTCCCTAGCCTCTCATCTAACTGTATATCACCTACGCCTGGGGGCATCTGGTTTTGCCCGGAGAGCTCCGTCATGGGAAGACTCTCTGAGTCCTCTACAGCCAGAGCACAGATAACAGCTACATCCCCTGTCCTTTCCAGGTATGCCTTCAGCCTGTTCACATGAAAGGGCCGGTGGACCCGGTCATCTGAGTATTTGGCTACCAGATAGGTTGTGTCATTCAGCTGTTCTAACACTCGATAGGGTCCCTGCCAGGAAACCTGTAGCTTTTATGTTTTGACAGGCTTCAGGGCCAGGACCTTCTGCCCTACGGGCATTCCGGTCATACCACTGCTTCTGCCTACCTTGAGTGACCTGAAGGTCCTCTCACACCCTCTCTGCGAGGTCCTTCAGTCTGTCTCTGAATTCTGGGACATCCCTCACAACGGAGGGTCCTTCCTCCCGCACTGATCCTTCCCAGTGGGCTCTCAATAGCTCTAGGGGCCCCTTCACCCTCTGGACATATAGTAATTCAAAGGGGGAGAACCCAGTAGATTCCTGGGGCACCTCTCGGTATGCAAGCAGGAGGTGAAGCAGGTATTTATTCCAGTCTTTGTGAGAGGCCAAGAACATCTTAAGCAACTGCTTCAGGGTCCAGTTGAACCTCTCACACAACCCATTGGTCTGGGGGTGGTATGGAGCTCTTTGCAGGGGTTTGATCACGCAAAGCCTCCACAGCTGCCGAGTTCGCTCAGCAGTGAATTGGGTCCCCTGGTCTGAGATCACTTCCCGGGGAAAAAACCCACCCTGGTGAATATCCGGAGCAGGGCATCTGCCACTTTCTCTGTGTGGATATTGGACAGGGGGATGGCCTCTGGGTACCGAGTGGCATAATCTACCACTGTTAGGATATACTTTTTCCTGGAGGGGTTGGGACGGGACAAAGGGCCAAAAATATCTACAGCTACCCTGCTAAAGGGTTCATCAATTATGGGGAGGGGGTGCAAGAATGGTTTGGAGTGGTCTCCTGTCTTGCCTACCCTCTGGCAAACATCACAGGTCCTGCAGTACTGCCTAACATCCCCTGTAACCCCTGGCAAAAAAAAAGGCTGAGTCAGCCGGTGACGGGTCCTAGTGACTACTAGATGTCCTGCTAGGCTAGGGGAATGTCATGCCATATACTCAACAGCTGGTACCGATATTTCTGAGGTACCACCAGCTGGCATTTGGGAAACTCCCCTCTCTCTCTTGGTAACCCGGTATAGGAGCCCTTTCTCCCACTCAAAACAGTCCCCTACTGGTCCTCCGGGGTCAGTCCCTACCCGGGCACGGTACGGAGCTAGGGTCGAGTCTCTCAATTTCTCCTGGGCAAAATCAGTGGGGGACACCCAGGAGATCTGGTTGGTGGTTAGGGTAGGGGTCGGGGTGGAGTGTCTTACCTGGGTCCCCAGATCGAGTGTGGTGGCCTGCCATCCGGCTTGCTGGCGGGTGGTGACAGGGCAAGCATCCGGGGGGCTGTCTCATACAAAGGAGGAAGCGAGGTGTCCGAGGTTGTTTCCTAGCAAAACCTCGGCTGGCAAATTGTTCATAACCCCTACTTCCACAGCATGGGAGCCAGCACCCCAATCTAGGTGCACCGTGCAGTAAGGATCCAGAGCACCGTACCCCAAGCCACATGAACTGCAAGGGACTTCCCGGTTTGGACCGAATTTGTGACCATGTGTGGCTGGACAAGGGTAGCAGTTGCTCCGCTGTCTTATAATCCCTGGGTTGGCTGGCTGTTGATCCAGATGACCTGGCAGTGGTGCAGGCGGTTCTCTCCAGTGGTGGGGTTCACCTCATGTAGGACCCCGACCTCTTCCTCTGCAGTGGCCCTGTAACCTCCAGCTGGGATTCTTGCTCACTGAACCTAAGGGGGATTCTTTGACTTCTCCCCCGCCGGGCAGTACCTTCAGATATGACCAATCTGACCGCACCCAAAGCACCCCCAGGATGAGCTGGTCCTGGAGAGGAGGGCAGGTGCTGGCGGGGTCTGGGGGTATTGGAGAGGGGCGAGCAAGGGTGATAGAGGAGTGGGTCACCGGTCGCGGTTCAGGGTGGGCCTGACGCCAGGCATCCAAATACTGATCAGCCAGGATGGCCGCTTGGTCGGCTGTCTTGGGCCCCCTATCTCGGACTCATTCTCATACTCCCTCCGGGGAGGGGTTGTAGAAGTGCCCCAACAGAATGAGCTGGGTAGCTTCGGTCAGGGTAGTTACATGGCAGCCTGCAAACCAAGAATCCAAGGACTGGGAGAACCGTTGTGTCCACTCTGTAAAAGGTTGTCCCTCTTGCCTCCTTAGTTCCCGGAACTTCTGCCGGTGAGCCTCGGCATGAGACCATAGTGGGCAAGGATACGCTCCTTTACCCATCATAGTTCTTTCGGTCTCCCGAGGAAACAGTGTTGAAAGCCTCTAAAGCTCGTCCGGACAGCTTTCCGAGCAGGAGTTAGTATTGGCAACATCCTGCAAGTCGCATTGTGCCTCAAATACTTGGAGGTAGCTATCGATACCCTCCTCATTGTCTTTGAAGGGTCAGAAAGCCTCATGGGGTAGCTTCTTTGGCTGGGAAGGTGGACCCAGGGGAGCTGACACAGCTCCCCCCATAGACTTGTGGACCTCCTCTATTTTGAGTTGGGTGGTGTCGGATATCAGCCGAGTGATTAGCTCTGCGGGTGGGGTGGTCTCATATAGAGCCATTCGCCAGTGGAGCTCCCTCTGTACCTCAGACATTATTGTCTCTACCGTGGATGCCTCACTGGGCTGCTCACTGCTCTAGTCGCTATAGGACCCACCAGCTGGCTTGTTAGCCTAATTGCCTTCCATTAGTTCAGTAATGATTGCTGCCCTAGACTTATTGCCGGCAACTTTTCCCCGAGCTTCTAGCAACTCTTTCAGCGTATTCTTCCGGAGCCCAGCGTACTGCTGCTCTATCTGAGGAGGTCTTCAGTTAGTGGTTTGGACGTTCCAGGTAGACGGAAGCTTCCCACCGCTGCCAACCAAATGGGACGGACTCCGGCTACCCTGACTGGGTAGCTCCGCCAGAGGGGTCATTCCTATACCTGGAACATGTCGCTATGTAGTGGAGCAAAGTGATTAGAGTGGAGCCCACCCAAATAACCCGACAGAACCAGTATTCGGGTGAAACAAAAACAACTTTATTGTGGAAACACACTTCTTTTATACACCAACTCATCTTGATAAGGAGTCTTATCAGACCCTCAGATCTCCCACCATTCCCACCCCTCCAGACAGGATGGCGTCCCCCCATAGTGTCCATTGTCTTATAGTGTCCCAGTGGTTCCGAGGTGGCTATTCCGGGGTGATCCTGGAGAAGCAGCGGCACTTCCAGGGTATTGCTGGAAAGCCCTCGGTCCCCATATGCTACAGTCCAAAAAGCATGATCAATGGCTGGGGGCCGGAGCTACAGGTGATCAAATGTACATTGGGAAGACCAAGGGGGAAAAGAAGTTGTAGGGGGGTCCGGCAGTTCCCAAGGGAGCTCCCCTCCGGTAATCACCCCACCTCGTGCCCTCCCTAGGGGGTACCAATCCCCAAAAGAACGGAGATCTGGGGTAAAGGGACGCTGGAGCGACCTGGTGTGAATGCTAGTGGTTATTCAGGGAGGTGCGGCCAGCTGGTAGTTCCAGGAGCCCGGCCGGCCGGAGAGGGGCTGGGCATCAGAGATCAGTTCTTCTGTGAGGATGTAAAGAACACAAAACAAGTAAACCAAATTTTCTGGGAGATCGGGAATACTCTCAAAACTCCAGATCCGGTGAGAAAATGGAGGAGGCTAGGTAGTAGGGGGTGGAGGTTTAACCTTGGCAGCCTGGTATACATTACAAGGTACAGTTACACTCATATTAACATTGTCTAATACAAATTATTTTGATAAACAATAATGCACAAAAACGTTATAAGGGCTCAAAGATATGTTAGGTGTTAGGGGAAAAAAAGCAGGCAAAGGGCTTTAACATTAGTAAAGATGTATATGTGTGTGTGTGTGTGTGTATGTATATATATGTATATACTGTATATATATATATATATATATATATATATATATGTATACTGTATATATACAGTATATATGCCTATGTATGTGTACATATATATTAATATATTTATATGTGTATATATGTATTTACAGTAATATATACACATATAGAAACATTATATATGTACACACATAACGTAGATGACGTAGATGAAAACATGATAAAACATATTTATGCAATATTCATATTCAATAAACAAACTATTCATTTACTGTAAATATTTCACATTTGTTAATGCGAATGTTATGTTGTTTGCGCGATGGGTGTTATTTTTTTTTTCAACAATTTATTTTTCTTCATTAACTTCTATGGGGAATGCAAAAATGTGATGGTGTTTGCACAATCTTGGGTGTTAATTTTTTTTCTCTACTTTTTTTACCTCCATTGATTTCTATAAAAAAAAACTTAAGTTAGGTGAATACCACAAATGCAACCCGATTAGAGCAAAAAGCTTAACTTTAGCAGAGTTTTTGCTGTAATCTAGTCCTTATTGTTTTAAAGCCATAAAAGTCTATGGGGTAGATTTGTTAAGCAGCGGATGCTGCAATCTACCCAGGAAGTTTCTGGCTCACCGGAAACAGAAGTTAAGGAGCAGCAGTCGTAAGAAGGTGGCGGACTGCAATCATCCTGATCAGATAAAATCGGGATAATTGACACCCCCTGCTAGCGGCCAATGGTTGCGAATGTGAAGGGGTAGCATTGCACAAGCATTTCACCAGATGCCGACAGATGTGTATATATATATATATATATATATATATATATATATATATATATATATATATATATATATACTGTGTATATACAGTATATATATATATATATATATATATATATATATATATATATATATACGCGCCCACCATTTAATAAATCAGTCCCTATATCTTATTAAAGGGAAGCAAAACCGAAAAATTTTCTTCAATGATTCAGACGGAATAAAAATTTGTAAACATTGTTCCAAATTTCTTCTTGGTAACCTTTATTGAATGAGCAGAACTGCACTAGTGGGAGCTAGCTGAACTAATCAGATGAGCCAATGACATAGGCATATATGTGCAGCTACCAATCAGCAGCTAGCTCCCAGTAGTGCACTGCTGGTTCTGAAGTTACCCAAGTATGCTTTTTAACAAAGTATATCAAGAGAAAAAAGCTAATTTGATAATTAAAGGCAAGTACTACTTGCCTCTTTAAAAAAAGTCTTCAATGCTGCATACAAATGTGCTAAAGCTTCCAAATGTACATTCCTGGGAATTGCTCTTGTATTGGCTCTAGATTGCCTGCAAATTGATAAATGTCTCCAAGCTACACATACGGTCATGGGCGCATCTCATGGGTTAACGCAGCATAAAAAGCCATTTTCAAAATTGAAGCTATTCTATAACATGAGAAACATTTTTTAGTGGTTTTCAAATTACTTTGCTTCATATTACTTTGCCAGATACCTTCCATGGAAACCCTGCAGCAACCCAATTGCATCTATTTTGCATGTTTTTTCTAAAAATGCTCAGCTACGATTTTTACAATACATTTTTGGTTTGTCAATATCACACATTCCTTACACATTTTAACAACTGCTAACATTCAGGTTTATTAAAACATTAAAACAGTAAAAGTCAGCATACTTTTAAACCATGAAACAATGACGAATAAAATATTCACATATTCATTCATAATATTCATTCATAATATTCATTCTTCGCTACTATTAAGGTTAAATTGGCATGTCATGATTTAAGCCTTTTAGGAGACTATACAATTGTATAATCAAATTTACAAACAGTAATTAACAATAAATACATTGTTGATGATGCTCTCCTTTCCAAATGGCTGCTTGTTTTCGTTGGTTTGCAAAACCCCCCCCAAAAAAAACATATTCAACTAAAAACTTATTCAACTGCGCGTCGGATGTAGCACTTGTATTAAAAGTTGAAAGTAAATAAACTGAAGTTAATGCGAGTTGAGAGAGAGCGTCCTTAGAGCTCCGGTTAACTGTTTCACAAAACAAAAAAGTGTCACAAAACACATCAAAAATACATTTAAAAGTACAGTTCCATTTATAATACTATCTAATAAAATTATTTTTAAAAACATATTGCTCAAAAAAAGTTATAAGGGCTCAAAGATAAGAGGTCTCAGGTGTTCGGGAAAAAAAAGACAGGCAAAGGTCTGTAACAGAGGGCGTGCTAACCGGACAATTTAACCTGCGCGCAAACAAACACAAAACCCCGATATCGCTCACACACAAATGTTTGTGCTCCACTTGTAATCTGGCCCTTTAATCAGCTTGGCATGGTTTGCGTAAGAACATTTTTTTTCTGATACCGTATAATGTAAACTACACTATTGTAACATAAATGTGATGAATTCTCAAAAATAAAGCTTTAAAAGAAGTATTAAAAAAAACTTAAACTGGACATTGAAATTTGTATAGGTATGGAATTTATATTATCCATAAATGGTTTTCTACATTTATTTCCCTTGGTGGAATGCAGATGCAGCACTGTGGTTTCACTGGAACACTAAAAGTCTAATTCAAATGGGTAAGCCTGGAAAGACAATACCTAATGATATAACCATTCTTATTCTTGTCTGATCTGTAGTATCTTTCTATTCCTATTGGGAGTATAAACCACATGAGACTTGTAATATCTGGAAAAAACACCAGCCATTTGTTTTAGAATAATACGAGGAGAATAAAACACATATTGCAAAATCATATGCTTATTTAGTTATTCTGAACAATTCACACAAAACATAAAGGATATGTGTGTGTGTGTATGTGTGTGTATACCTATGCATCTAAATAAATATATGTACAGGTAGATAGATGATAGATAGATAGATAGATAGATAGATAGATAGATAGATAGAGAGAGATAGATAGATAGATAGATAGATAGATAGATAGATAGATAGATAGATAGATAGATATAGATGTATGTGTATACACTCACCAGCCACTTTATTAGGTACACCTTGCTAGTACCGGGTTCGAACCCTTTTGCCTTCAGAACTGCCTTAAAGGGACAGAAAAGTAAAAAAAAAACTTTCATGATTCAAATAGGGCATGTCATTTTAAACAACTTTCCAATTTACTTTTATCACCAATTTTGCTTTGTTCTCTTGGTATTCATAGTTGAAAGCTAAACCTAGGAGGTTCATATGCTAATTTCTTAGACCTTGAAGGCCGCCTCTAATCTAAATGCATTTTGATAGTTTTTCACCACTAGAGGGCATTAGTTCATGAGTTTCATATAGATAACATTGAGCTCATCATCGTGGATTTACCATGGAGACGGCTCTGATTGGCTAAAATGCAAGTTTGTCAAAAGAACTGAAATAAGGGGGCAGTCTGCTGAGGCTTAGATACAAAGTGATCACAGAGGTAAAAAGTGTAATTATATAACTGTGTTGGTTATGCAAAACTGGGGAATTGGTCATTAAGGGATTGTCTATCTTTAAAACAACAAAAATTCTGGTGTTGACTGTCCCTTTAATTATTTGGGGCATAGATTCAACAAGGTGTTGGAAACATTTAGAGATTTTGGTCCATATTGACATGATAGCATCACGCAGTGGCTGCAGATTTGTCGGCTGCACATCCATGATATGAATCTCCTGTTCCACCACATCCCAAAGGTGCTCTATTGGATTGAGATCTGGTGACTCTGGAGGCCATTGGAGTACAGTGAACCCATTGTCATGTTCAAGAAACTAGTTTTAGATGATTTGAGCTTTGTGACATGGTGCATTATACTGCTGGAAGTAGCCATCAGAAGATGGGTACACTGTAGCTATAAAGGGATGGACATGGTCAGCAACAATACTCAGGTAGGCCATGGCATGCATGACTAAGGATCAGATGGATCCAAAACGCTGCTGCTTTTTGTCTTCTATGTCACTGTAAAATAAAGGATACACTTTGATGAACTGTTGGTGCTGACGTCTTCCTTTTTGGATTTTCTTCTATTGTACTAGAGGTGTGCAGGACCCTCTGACGTGAGTGCACCCCATAAAAAATTACTATTACAAACGTTGTACCTGTGCTGGACCCTCCATTTTGCATTGTGTGTGTGTGTGTATATATATATATACATATACTGTAAAAATACAAAGATCATTTTCCTCTATGTGAAGAATGTAAAATATTTACAGTAAACACACAGTAAAACAAAATATTAAATATTAAAATTGAATAAAAATATTGTTTTTCTTGTTTTAAGCTATTTGAGTAGAAAGGGCTCCAAAGTGTATGAATATGTGTTTATATATATACTGTATATGTTTATATGTGTATATATGTGTATATATGTTTGTAATACAAAAATACACATGTATATACACATATATATGTGTTTATATATATACTGTACACATATTCAAATATATATATATATATATATATATATATATATATATATATATATATATATATATATATATATATATATATATACAACAGACGGAAAACCTGGCACTCGCCAGCAGATTCACAGTAATGGGGGAAGTCAGTTACATTTGGTGCCAAAGGATCAAGCCCAGGACCACCACAAGGTCTCCCCCTTCCTGGTACCCTAAACCAGCACCAACACAATGCATACTTTCAAACAAACCAACTGGGAACCTCCCAGGGTGACACAGGCTTTTGTAATCTCCCCTATGTAAATCAAAACACAGGAATGAACCACACTCACAGACTGGACTGGGTACACATTCTAAGCCACAGCAAACTCCACAGTCCTGAACACTGACAGACAGCTGCAAAGTTCCCAGCAACCCAGGCAGTTAACCGCAGAGCAGCCTGGGTGACAGGCCCGCAGGAAAGCATTACAAACATTATCAACACAACACACAGAAAACCTGGCCAGCAGATTCACAGTAATGTTTGAAAGCAAAACTGGAAGGGTTAGTTCCGTATCTGGCCTTGTCCCATTTTTGCTTTTATTCTTAGCTGAGTACTTGTAAATGAGTGCTGGACTTTCTCTGTGTATTGTATTATTATTTTTTTTGTAATTTCCTTATGGGCCTTGCACCCAGGCCTGTCTGGGGTTAACTGCCTGTGACTCTGGGGACAGCACAGCTTCCTGTGAGCACCCAGGGCTAAGCATGTTGCAGGGTCATGGGTTGTGTACCCAGTCCAGTCTGAGAGTGCAGTCCCCTTCTGTGTTTTGTATATGTCTAGGGTGATTACATAAGCCTGTGCACCCTTCACTTGTTCCCAGTTTGTTGTATTGAGAGCTTGCATTGTGTGGCTGTTTTAGGGACCCAGGTTTTGGAAGGGACCTTGACGAGGTACCTGGGCTTGTCCCATTTGGCCAGATGCGGTAACTAACCCTTCTATTTTTGCTTTTAATCTTAGCTGAGTGCTTGTAAGTGAGTGCTGGACTTTCTTTGTGTATTATATATATATATCTTTTAACTCTTATATACATTTTTTCTTAATATTTATAAGAATAATTTGTATCAGACATTGTATATATGAGTGTAACACTTTATTTTAAAGTATTTATGTTGTTTGGTGTCACTTTTTTTTAACTCTTACTCACTATTGTGTGGATGCAATATTATTTATTGCAACCTGCACTAACTATATCATGCAACTTCTGTCCCATGGTCAGCTCCAGAGCAGCAATGCACTACTGGAACCTAGCAGAGCACATATAATAAGCCAATTACAAGTCATATGTGCATAGCAACCAATCACCAACTTGCTCCCAGTAGTGTACTGCTGCTCATGAGCCTTCCTATGCATGCTTTTCAACAAAGGATTCCAAAAGAACAAAGTTAGTTTGAGGATAGAAGTAAATTGAAAATGCATGCTCTATCTGAACTATGAAAGAATAATTTTGACTTTCTTGTCCATGTTTGTTTTAAATAATGCTAAATATTGCCACATTAACCCTTCCCACCAATAGGGCATTCCATGCCATCCTAACTGCGATGTGTTTTAGCACTGTTAGGATGGCATGCAACGCCCTAGCCCTTTTGTCTGTCCTGAAACCATAGCCACTTGCTAAATGGGATTGTGGGCAGGAGGGCATGCCTAGCGTCATAGCCCTTACCCCCCAAACTGATCTCTTTATTGAAATCACACAATTGAATTAACGATCGCGTGATTTCAATTTTTACTTATTTGTTTACATTGTGCTTTGTTTCGATGTAGACAAATAAGTCTTGTCAGGAAAGGGTTAACTTACAAACCAGAATAAACAAATTTTTGTATCAATTTTGCACGCATCATGAAAGGGTAGCAGGTTGCATGTCTCTTTGTTATTTATACAAGGAGAAATATAACCAAATAAACTCCTTTGTGCTCTGTAGATATTATTGGAGTAAGGAAGAAAATATATTTAACTCTGAATACATTTACAGTAAAATTATACAGGGAACTTTTACTTTAGACTGAATCCCATGGGTACTTTAAACTGATATACTCTCAAGTATAAAGCAATATTAACAATGGTTTGGAAAGTGTTGCATACATGTGATATTCATATTATGACTCCTACACAGCATTCTACATAGCATTTAATTTCTTTCTGTATTTATAGAAAAAAAACGGTTCAATAGAAATACTAACTTGTTGCAACTGGTTTATTGTATTTTTTATCATTTACCTTTGTTAGTGAATATGTAGATAGCTTACCCAGAAAATAAAGATCTCAAGCAAATTTTCATAGACATATATTTTTGGAGAATTTATTGAATGGTCACAAAAGTTTATTTTCAAATTTAATTTTAAAAACTAAATCACAATTTGCTGTCAGCAACACAAATACTTATACTATAAATGCAATGTATTAAATTATGAATAAATAGCAATGCCAAATGAAAACAATTTACTGTAGCTTGTGTCAAACATACTGCTGATGTTATGCTTCATTTAAAGGGATATGAAACAAAAAAAAAATATTTCATGGTTCAGATACAGCATGTGATTTTAAACAGCTTTATAAATGACTTCTATTATCAAATATTCTTCGTTCTCTTTGTATATTTTGTTGAAAAGCAGGGACGTATGCTTAGGAGTCAGACCATTTCTGGAGCACTATGGCGATTATGTTTTTCAAGAATGTTATCCATTCACTAGAGCACTAGATGGCAGCAGTATTTCCTACCATGTAGTGCTCCAGATGCCTATCTAGGTATCTCGTCAGCACAGAATATCATCGGAACGAAGCAAATTTTATAATAGAAGTAATTTGGATTTTTTTTTTAAAAAAAATGGTTTGCTTTGTCTGAATCATAAAAGAAAATGTTTGAGTTTCACATCCCTTTAACCAAATATAGAAGATTACACTTGAGGAGATGTAAAACCCTTTGAATTGGTGATCATTAAAGTGTATTGAGTGGTCTAAATTCACTAAAACTTGCTAATATCTTTCTGCAAATTTTCATACATCATAAAGATGTGCACCTGCCCCTCAGTGGTGAGATAAGTCACATTCAAAACAAATGGAGCCACTTGTCTCTCTCTCTCTCTCTCTCTCTCTCTCTCAATCTCACCTGTCTAAATCCCACCAGCTGAGTGGTGGTTTAGGTTAAAAATTCTTACCCCTCCTTGAGTACATCACAGAATACATTGGGACACTTACAGTCAGCCCTTCATTCTTATCTCCAAGATTGCCGAGGCAAATTCCATTCTACCCAGTGACTTTACTTTAACATAACAAAACAGACATTCATATAGCCTCTTTTGCAAACGTCCGCTGGTGATCGACTAGAAAAGATCGGTTAAGTGAGCCTCAATTCATTATAACACAATCTTGCTGTAATGATGGGGTCTTTTGGCAGCCTAATCAGTGTCCATTAATCTAGCCCAATGCTATTTTGTGCCATGTGCCTAATTCATGATTCATTCTTAGCATATGTAAACAGCATGTGACAAGAAAGAAACAAAATGTAATTATAGTAGGAATGTTTGCTTTGGCCCGGTATAGGGCCATATTATGAGTGGAGCGGTATTTAACGCTCAAGGGCTAACTCAGCTAGAAGTACGTTTTTTTTACTCATATTACAAGGTGACCGTGAAAGTAAACTGTTTTTTGCTTGCACGATAATGTATTCCCCCATATAAGTCAATGGAGCAAAAAAGTGGGGCGGGAAACCTAACACCCTACTTGCGAGCAAACATGACTGCATATTCTCAAGTATGCTAACCTGACATGAAAATATTAATATTTTACATCGCTGTGTTCTTCACATAGCAGAATATGTTCTATGTATTCATAAATACATATTTAAACATATATCTCAGGGCATTTTGGTACAATATATATATATATATATCTACAGTGAGGGGAAAAATTATTTGATCCCCTGCTGATTTTGTACATTTGCCTACTGACAAAGAAATGATCAGTCTATAATTTTAATGGTAGGTTTATTTGAAAAGAATAACAACAACAAAATCCAGAAAAAAAAGTTATAAATTGATTTGCATTTTAATGAGTGAAATAAGTATTTGATCCCCTATCAATCAGCAAGATTTCTGGCCCCCAGGTGTCTTTTATACAGGTAACAAGCTGAGATTAGGAGCACTCTCTTAAAGGGAGTGCTCCTAATCTCAGGCTGTTACCTGTATAAAAGACAGCTGTCTACAGAAGCAATCAATCTATCAGATTCCAAACTCTCCACCATGTCCAAGGCCAAAGAGCTGCCCAAGAATGTCAGGGACAAGATTGTAGATCTACACAAGGCTGGAGTGGGCTACAAGACCATCGCCAAGCAGCTTGGTGAGAAGGCGACAACAGTTAGTGCGATTATTCGCAAATTGAAGAAACACAAAATAACTGTCAATCTCCATCGGTCTGCGGCTCCATGCAAGATCTCACCTTGTATAGTTTCAATGATCGTGAGAATGGTGAGGAATCAGCCCAGAACTACACAGGAGGATCTTGTTAATGATCTTAATGCAACTGGGACCATAGTCACCAAGAAAACAATTGGTAACACACTACACCGTGAAGGACTGAAATCCTGCAGCACCCGCAAGTTCCCCTGCTCAAGAAAGCACATGTACAGGCACGTCTTAAGTTTGCCAATGAACATCTGAATGATTCAGAGGAGAACTGGGTGAAGGTGTTGTGGTCAGATGAGACCAAAATCGATCTCTTTGGTATCAACTCAACTCGACGTGTTTGGAGGAGGAGGAATGCTGCCTGTGACCCCAAGAACACCATCCCCACTGTTAAACATGGAGGTGGAAACATTATGCTTTGGAGTTTTTCTGCTAAGGGGACAGGACAACTTCCCAACATCAAAGGGACAATGGACAGGGGCATGTACCATCAAATCTTGGGTGAGAACCTCCTTCCCTCAGCCATGGCATTGAAAATGGGTCGTGGATGGGTATTCCAGCTTGACAATGACCCAAAGCACATGGCCAAGGCAACAAATATGTGGCTCTAGAAGAAGCACATTAAGATCCGGGAGTGGTCTAGCCAGTCTCCAGACCTTAATCTCATATAAAATCTGTGGTGGGAGCCAAACGTCAGCCTTGAAACCTTAAAAGGACACTGAACCCAAATTTTTTCTTTCGGGATTCAGATAGAGCATGCAATTTTAAGCAAATTTCTGATTTACTCCTACTATCAAATTGTCTTCATTTTCTTGGTATCTTTATTTGAAAAGCAAGAATGTAAGTTTAGATGCCAGCCCATTTTTGGTGAACAACCTGG
Source organism: Bombina bombina (assembly GCF_027579735.1). Lineage (NCBI taxonomy): Eukaryota > Metazoa > Chordata > Amphibia > Anura > Bombinatoridae > Bombina > Bombina bombina. The sequence continues at coordinate 920,145,805 of NC_069503.1, forward strand.
GTTGTTCTTGCTGATTGGTGGATTAATTTAACTGACCAATAAACAAGTGCTGTCCAGAGCTCTGAACCAAAAAAGAGTATAGATAGATTCTTTTTCAAATAAAGATAGCAAGAGAACAAGGAAAAATTGACATTAGGAGTAAATTAGAAAGTTGCTTAAAATTGCATGCTCTATCTGAATCACAAAAGACAAAATTTGGGTTTAGTGTCCCTTTTAATGACTTGGAGACGATCTGTAAAGAGGAGTGGGACAAAATCCCTCCTGAGATGTGTGCAAACCTGGTGGCCAACTACAAGAAACGTCTGACCTCTGTGATTGCCAAACAAGGGTTTTGCCACCTAGCACTAAGTCATGTTTTGCAAAGGGGTCAAATACTTATTTCACTCATTAAAATGCAACTCAATTTATAACTTTTTTGAAATGCGTTTTTCTGGATTTTTTGTTGTTATTCTGTCTGTAAATGTTCAAATAAACCTACCATTAAAATTATAGACTGATCATTTCTTTGTCAGTGGACAAACGTAAAAAGTCAGCAGGGGATCAAATATTTTTTTCCCTCACTGTATATATACAGATACTCGTCGACTTACGACCGCGTTACGTTCTGACCTTCCGGTCGTAAGACGATTTGGACGTAAGTCGGACAAAATATATGGCATGTAAATAATATGGTCTATTGTGTGATGTGTTGGGCTGACATTTCATGATTAATAATAACAATAACACCAGAGTTGTTTTAAATTAAATTCCTTTACTAATACAGTATCATCACAGTATGAATAATAAAATAACCTTTACTGTACTGTACCTGTACTGTGCAAATAATAACATAACATTTACTGTGCAAATACTATTACTGTACTGACATTTACTGTACTGTACCTATACTGTACTGTAATAAAATAACATTTTTTTTGTACTCTACCTGTAGTACTATGCAAATAATAACATAACATTTACTGTACCTGTACAGTAGTTTGCAGGAACTTTAACACTTATTTTACTTTAAACTTTTAAGAAAAGTAACTGAACTTAAATTTTTCTTTTACTGTACTTTTAAAGTTATGTCATCAGAGTTACAGTATTATCATCTTGGTGAGTTGAGGCTGGAGGGGTTTCAGATGCAGTGTTCTTTTCAAAAAACATGCTGAGCTTTGTTTGACGCGTTTGTTTCTTTTTCTCCTCATAGATTTCACGATAGCCACGCACAGCTTCCTGAATTTGACGGTCAACCTTGTTAAATCTTTCAACATTCTGGTCCATGTTTTCAAAACAGGAGACAGCTTTATTTAGCAATGTAAAGCCTTCAGCCAACCCCTTTGCAGTGAATTTCTTCTCTGGCTCTTCTTCTTCTTTGTCTTCTTCCTCTCTCCTATTTTCCTCTGCAACTCTCTCTGCTTCCAGTTCTATTACATCTTCATTTGAAAGTTCTTTTGACTCATAATCTAACAGCTCTTCTACATCTTCCACTTCACATTCCAATTCAAGATTGTTTGCAAGTCTTACAATGTTTTCTCAAATTTCATCGAGCTCTTCCTCTGTTTCAAATCTCTCAAATCTGGTCACATATCGTTTTAGGCACTTCTTCCAAATTCCATTCATGCACTTTTCTGTTACATCCTCCCACGCTGCTGCAATATTTTTTATGCACTGAAGAATGTTATAACTTTTCCAAAAATCACGCAATGTTATGTCATCATCAGCATCTGTAGCAGCTATGGCTTGGGCGAATGTAGATCTGAGGTAGTATGCTTTAAACGTGGCAATTGCCCCTTGGTCCATAGGTTGAATGAGTGGTGTTGTGTTAGGTGGCATATAAACCACTTTTACATCAGGATTAAGGTCACCCAGGTGTGGTGGATGTCCAGGTGCGTTGTCTAAAATCATTAAAATTTTGAACTGGATTACTTTCCCTAAGCAATATTCACGAACTTGGGGAATGAAACAGTTAACAAACCAGTCTGTGAACAATGCCTGAGTCATCCACGATTTAGCATTTGACCGGTAATACACAGGCAGCGTGTGCTTATTAATGTTTTTAAATGCACGTGGGTTTTCTGAGCGATAGATAAGAAATGGCTTAAGCTTAAAACCAACAACGTTTCCTCCAAGTAACAAGCTTACCCGATCCTTGAATGCTTTAAATCCTGGCATGGTTTTTGATTCTTGGTGAATGTATGTGCGCTCAGGCATCCGTTTCCAGAACAGACCCGTTTCATCAACGTTGAATATTTGTTCAGGTAAATACCCTCCCTCTTGGATTAATTCATCCAAAGTGTCAATGAACTTTGCAGCGGCTTCTGAATCTGCACTTGCTGCTTCTCCTGAAACCCGCACATTATGCAGACTGAATCTTCTTCTAAAACGTTTAAACCATCCAGTGCTTGCCTGGAAATTCTCTTTGTAATCCTCACCAGCTTTCTCCTTTAAAGTCTCAAACAAACTTTTAGCCTTCATCTGAATTGTTAGAAGGCTTATGGGTGTACGTTTTTGTATTTGATCTTCTATCCACAACATTAATAATTTCTCCATTTCATGAATGGGCCCTTGACGTTGTTTTGTTATTATTGTTGATTTCATTGGTGCGGAACCTTTTACAGCTTCACGTATGCGTTCCTTGTCCTTAATGATTGTGGAAACTGTGGAATGCGACAGTTTCATATCACGGGCAATCGCATTCACTTTTTTACCTTCGTCATACTGCTTTATTACTTTCATTTTTAACTCCAAATCAAGAGCTTTCCTCTTCTTTGTAGCCTCTTTGCCACTACACGGTACCGGCCTTTTGGACTGCGACATGGTCAGACCCATACAAAGGCTGCTGCTTACAGTCACTTCTCATCACACACAAGCACCGCCTTTGCGCACACAAGCACTGTCTTGCCGATGGTCGTAAGTACCGCCTTTGCGCACACAAGCACTGCCTTGCCCCTTTACGCACATACGCAAATAAGCATCACCCTCAGTGCGACCGATGGACGTAAGTACCGCCTTTGCGCACACAAGCACTGCCTTGCCCCTTTACGCACATACGCAAATAAGCATCACCCTCAGCGCGACCGATGGACGTAAGTACCGCCTTTGCGACCGATGGTCGTAAGTACCGCCTTTGCGACCGATGGTTGCAAGTACCGCCTTTGCGCACGTATCGCCTCTTCAGTGTGACCGATAGTCGTAAGTACGGATGGCCGTAAGTCGCATAGGTCGTAAGTCGACGAGTATCTGTATGTATATATATAAAATTATATATTTATAATATAATACATAATATAATACATTTTAAAATACATAGAACGTATAGTAAATACACACTATAAAGCCCTTTGTCTGCTTTTTTTTTCTAACCCCTAAGACCTCATATCTTTGAGCCCTTAAAACTTTTTTGTGCAATGTTTTTTTAAAAATATTTTTTCTTAGTGTTATTATAAGTGTAACTGCACTTTGTAAAGTATTTTTTAATGTGTTTTGGGACACTTTTTTGTTTTTCGAAACAGTTAACCAGAGCTCTGAGAAAACAGTAATCATTCTAGCGTAGTTTGAGATTTTAATCAAATGATCGCGTTCAATTTCAACTTCTAATACAAGCGGTAAACCCAACGTGTGCAAACACTAGTGATAAACCCCTTGTTCACTTGCGTATGACTGTTAACGCGCCACTCTTAATCTGGCCCATAATGTTTTGAACAGATACTGGTATCTTTTCAAGTAAGATTCTAAACATGTGTCTTGTGTAATTGCATTGCAAGTATTTGTTTCATGTTTGCTGCTGTGGTTAATCTGTTCTTGAAGATAAGCCAACCACCAGGGGGCGCACTCAAATGCTAAGAGCTATTACATTAAAATAAAAGAGGAAGTTAGTTCTTATGATATAGTAGTAACCATCTCACATGTCAAATGTATGACTATCAAAGTATTTATTAAAAAATACTCTTTAGTTTTCTTTTTATAAGCTTCCAAACAAATTTCCAATGCTCCTGAAGATGTTTTTTTACAATCTGAAATGTGTTACTGTCCATTCAGAAAATGTCTTTAAAAATCTCACAACTGAAAGGTTGGCAAGACTGGTATATGTGTGAAAAGGTACACCTAAGATGCTGTAACTAATATGTTATGGTGTATTCACAATATAAGAAGTAAAACATGTTCAGTACAATGTTAACTTACTGTATATTGCTATAAAAATGTACATTTTAAAAAGCTGTCAATTCAAAAAAATACGGTTTACATAGTGCTAAGCTGAAAAAAATACACTTTAGTAAAACAAAAAAATACAGCTGCTATCTTCTATGGACTATTAATATTCCATATACAAAATCTTCTTCCTAAAAAGAATAGAACACGCGAACAGTTAAAAATGTGTTTATTTAAATAACAAATAGACTTTACATACAGATTATAGTATTTAACAGTATAATATATATATATATATATATATATATATATATATATATATACAGTATATATACTCTATATATAGGGGCATATCTATCAAGCTCCTTCAGGCTCGCCAGAAACACCAGTTATGAAGCAGCGGTCTAAAGATTGCTGCGCCATAACCTCTCCGTCTGCTCTGAGGAGGCGGACAGACATTGCCGCAATTCAACCCAATCGAATATGATTGGGTTGATTGACACCCCCCTGCTAGCGGCCAATCTGCAGGCGGCGGCGTTGCACCAGAAGTTCACAAGACCAATTGCTCTCTGCATTCAGCAAGGTCTGTCGGACCTGATCTGCATTGTAGGATCACGTCCGACAGGCCTTTCATAAATAGGACCAATAGAGTTTAATATATTGTAAAATAAACTACATACACATGTTCAATATACCCACAATCCCCCAGATCCTATAGGTTTATTTGTATAAGTTTCACTACTGTACTATTAAAACAAAAGGGCTTGAGTGTTGGTTGACACGTGTAAATTGTATTGACATTAAATAATGCGTTATAGGTATCATTTACATTATATCTTCAGTGCAGGTGGCAATGCTGGTTTTAAAATTCTCCCAGTCTCAGAAAATCGTCTCATCCCACAGAGAAGTATAGTAAAACGCCTTTTGGTGAGATTGCCCTCAAACACTTTCACTACCAATCTCGATCACAAGACGGATCCCTTTTTAAAATAATGTTGTTATCACAATGTTTTTAACATCAGGGCCTAATTGTTCTTACATTGTTTGTTTATTGTGCGTGCGCTGATTAGGCAAATCTGCTGTATTTAATGGTCTTTTTGTGGAGACTGATTATTGAACTGTACACAGAAATGTTTTTGTGTTCTTGGTATCATAACAAGATGATCTTGTAGATTACATGCTAATAAATCAGATTAGCTGTGACAATTAACCCTTACTTGTACATTGCAGGCATTTGTGCTAAGCTACATGTAATAATGTATCTACCCATATAGATCGCAGGCCATTGTGCAAAATTGTATGGAACAAATTATCTTATCTAGAGATGTTGCCTCACTCTCGTATTGTGTATTTTGAATACGACTCACTATTATTATTTTTTTATTTCTACTAAGGGAACGAGCTTAGGAAGGATGCATTAAAAGTAATGATTATGCTGCTATTATAGATAACAACATATACAGACTTACAAATCTCTGAAATGGTCTATTAAAAAAACCATACAGGTAAAAACTGGTACAAAATGTACAAAATGTGAGCCCCGCGGGTAAAAACACCACAAGTATTGCATAAAAAGGTGAGGCCATTCATATTATCCTAATGACACCATTTTTATAATATACACCATATTTGAGTAACAGGTGTGATGGTCATTTACTCAGATCATCCCATTATACAGGAGACTGACAAAAAAATGAAAACACGACATAAAGCAGATGTTTAGCTTTGAAGAAAGCAGCTGGATAAAATGCACATATTAGGTGTTTACATTCTGGAAGCAAGAACTGAAATAGACAATTTAAATAACAATATAAGGCATCATTTATGTTGCATTTTTCTTGTTGTTGTCTGAAACTGTAACATATTGATGTTATTTACTTATTGTTCACACTACCATAAGGTGTAAAAATAATTTACATATGGTACTCCTTTAAGAATAGGAAAAGTGAAGTCACAATTATAAATGAGTAAATTTCATAAGAGATAAACTTGTGGTTGACAGAGAAGTTTGCAGCGCATTGTCTAGAAATACAATACATCCATCTGAGGTACCCATAGGGCTACATGATTAATGTGAGGTAAAACTTCATTAGGGGGTCTATTTACTAAGCTCTGAAATTGCCCTGACTGTATACAAACTTAAACATTTGGGGAAATAGCTAACCTGGAAAACATATTTAAGTTTATTGTAAAGTAACCTGCTACAGCTCATGTTGGTTCAATTTGGCCGTGTTTGGAAAACACCCAACTTGCTAGTACAAGTATAAAAAAATATAAATCTGCAGAGCACTGAGATGTGACGAACTTATCAAATCTAATAAGATTTATGGCTCAAGTTAGCAATTAGAAGTAACTTTTCGTTAGTGTCTATTAAAGTTATTTACAAATATAGCCTTCTCTTCAGTAGTTAAAAATGTATTTCATTACATGTATATAATGAGATTGATGTGGCCACGTGATACCTTTCTACTTTTTCTTGTTGTGTTGGCACGCTGCTCCAGGCCTAGATTCACTAAAATTAAAAGAGAGATAGTGTGTAGAAAAATTCAGAACTAAATTAAGGCTTCCATTAGTCATTGAAAAGTAGACCAGACAGATACATTCAACTATGTTTTCAAGACGGCAATATCTGAACTTCTTTTCAAAACCATGCAATTTAGCTAATAAAAGGACACATTTATTTTGAACATCAGTACTAAGCCTTGTAGGATGTCCAGCTAGGAAGCTTATAAACAAAGATGCCAACCTAGGTAGGCTAAAGAGAAAAATGCACTACTGGGAGCTAGCTGGTGATTGATGCTGAACATTTATGTATCTCGTCATTAGCTCACCCAATGTGTTCAGCTAGCTCCCAGTAGTGTAATGCTGCTCCTAAGATTTAGTCTTGAACAGAAGATACCAAAAAAAATAAAGCAAATGTAATAGAAATAAATTGGAAAGTATTTTTTTTTAAATGGTTTGTTCGTTAAAGTTTATTTTTTACTTTCTTCTCCCTTTAAGAGGACATTAAACTAAAAATCCTAATATGCATAGGAAATTGCAATATTTTAATTCATATGTTATAATGTGTTTTGCATGAAAACAGCTTAAAGGGCCATGATACCCAAATGTTGAAACACTTGAAAGTGATGCAGCATAGCTGTAAAAAGCTGGCTAGAAAATATAACCTGAACATCTCTATGTAAAAAAGGAAGATATTTTACCTCAAAATGTCCCAAGTATTCACACCCAAAAACTCCACCGGCCATTTGCCTTATTTGGAGGAGTCAATAAGGGCTTCAGTCCATAGACAGCAAGGCTAGCAACTATCATAATGTCAGTATAAATTGCATTTGTTTGCAGTTATTTTATAATAAAGCCAATTAGTAAAATATATGAAGCAGAGTTAGCCTTGAGCAGCTAGCAGGGTGTATTTCAAGTTCTGAGTATTAGAAATTCCTCAGTATTCATAGCTAAATTACATCAAAAGGAGGCAAAATAAATAACAAAGATTTATTGCAGAAGTTGTTTCATTATACATAACTAAACATTTTATATAAAAATCTGAGTGTTTAGTGTCCCTTTAAAAACTGAGTGTAATGCGTTTAAAAAAAAAAAAAACAACACATTATTATAACAATGACATTGATTTAAGTCCTTTTAATACAGAAATGCCAGATTAAAACATAGCACTCTGAACATTGTTTCAATTCAAGTAAATGATGGAAAGCACAGTAAATTATAAAATTAATTTTGGGTAGTGTAAGACAGATAATGTATTGTGTAGACCAGTGATTTGCAACCTTTTTTTTGCTGTGGCACACTTTTTTACATTAAAAAATCCTGTGGCACACCACCATCCCAAATTTTTTACAAAATCACACATTGCAGCTAATACAGGATATATATATATATATATATATATATATATATATATATATATATATATATATATATATATATATATATATATATATATACACACACACACACTGTACTGTGCTGCCATGCCATGCCTCCTACAAATTATACATGACATATTGACATTCATTCAAAAACAATCATAATCATTGTCTGTGAATGAATGTCAATGTCATGGTTGTAAATGGTGCCTGATGAGCCCGTCACATACCTCCCAATATTTCAAAATTTGAAAGAGGGACAACCCCGCACTGTTGTCAGTCTGCCGTGGCACACCTGAGGATCTCTCACGGCACACTGGTTGAAAAACACTGGTGTAGACTGTTGAACTGTTATGTAGCTAATGTCCTTAATTATGGCAGAAATATGAGAGGCAATATTGCAATATTCTGCACATGGATCATGGTTGCCTCTTTAAAAGGACATGATACCCAAATGTTGAAGCACTTGAAAGTGTTGCACCATAGCTGTAAAAAGCTAAAAAAATATCACCTGAATATCTCTAAGTAAAAAATGTATTTTAACACAAATTTCCTAAGTATACACACCCCACTGTAAAAAGACTTTAAAGTGCCATAAAACAGATTGAGATCTGTAAATATCCTAAAAGTGCTAATTAAATAAAAATAGTTTGCATAAAAAAATTGTTTAAAAATTGTTGTGAAATATTTTGAATTTTTTTTCGAAAATAAGCAAAAATTCTTAAAATAGCCATGCTGTCTGGACACTGTGCTCCACCCCCCTTATCAATGTTTAGACATAGGGGCCTATCTATCAAGCTCCGAATGGAGCTTGATGCCCTGTGTTTCTGGCGAGCCTGCAGGCTCGCCAGAAACAGCAGTTATGAAGCAGCGGTCACAAAGACCGCTGCTCCATAACCTGTCCGCCTGCTCAGAGCAGGCGGACAGACATCGCCGGAAATCAACCCGATCAAGTACGATCGGGTTGATTGACACCCCCCTGCTGGCGGCCCATTGGCCGCGAGTCTGCAGGGGGCGGCGTTGCACCAGCAGCTCTTGTGAGCTGCTGGTGCAATGCTGAATACGGCAAGCGTATTGCTCGCCGTATTCAGCGAGGTCTGGCGGACCTGATCCACACTGTCGGATCAGGTCCACCAGACTTTGATAAATTGGGGCCATTGGCTTTGTATTTCAACTGAGTTCACAGCTTCTAAGCATGCTCCAGCAGATAATCCCTATTCATTTGTGCATTTTACCAAAACAACAATGGATATAGCTACAGCCATAAAAGGAATTGGGTGGGGGAGTTAGAGCTGTACAATTCAGAAACTTAAAAGAAAGGGTTATTAGGAAAGCACTGCAGTATAAATTTGCAGGTAAAGTAATTAATGTACATATTATTATATTTTGTCTTTATCTCAACATGTTTTATGTCCCTTTAAGCATGCAATCAGGACACTTGTCCAAGGACTTGCAGGGGAGTGAGCATCTGGCATGTGAAAGCACAGTAATGTTATTCCGTTTAAAGGGACATGATACCCAAATGTTGAAACACTTGAAAGTAATGTAGCAAAGCAGAAAAAAAGCTGACTAGAAAATATCACCTGAACATCTCTATGTAAAAAAGAAAGATATTTTACCTCCAAATGTCCTAAGTATTCACACCCCATTGTAAAAGACGTTAAGCAGTCAATCGGTATGCCTGTCCCAGAACCTTTAAGGAAGCATGCCTTGTGCACACTCATGTTAATTTCCTATTCAGTTTAAAGGGACATTCTACAATAGAATTTGTATTGTTTTAAAAGATATATAATCCCTTTATTACCCATTCCCCAGTTTTGCACAACCAACACAGTTATATTAATATACTTTTTACCTCTGTGATTACCTTGTATCTAAGCATCTTCTGACAGCCCCCTGATCACACGACGGTGACTATTTAAAATCTATTGAGTTGCATTTAGTACTGTGTTGTGCTAACTCTTAAATAACTTCCCAGGCGTGAACACATTGTTAACTATATGGCTCACATGAACTATCAATCTCCTGTTGTGAAAAGCAAAAACAAAAGCATGTGATTGAGAGGCTGTAAATAGAGCCTTTGAAACAGGCAGAAATGTAGAGGTTTAAATGTTATAAAGCATATTACTATAACAATGTTGGTTGTGCAAAGCTGCTGAATGGGTAGGAAAGGCATTATCTATCTTTTTAAACAATAACAATTTTTGTGTAGACTGTCCCATTAAGGAAGTGTACTATGAAATCTCATGAGATCACAGTAAAACAGTTCATGACCTCAGCACTGTTGATGCATATTGACTTTTGTTCATTTCTTCCTTTTTTTAAAATCTGCAGCTGGGCAGTAACTGAAAATAACTTTTTACAGAACACTTACTCTGGTGAGCTGAGGAAATTTTGAGGTTAAAGATCTTCCTTTATTGCATAGAGATGTTCATTTGATATTTTCCTGTCAGCTTTTTCCAGTTATGCTGCATCACTTTCAAGTGATTTAGCAAATAAGTATTATGTCCCTTTAAGTAAGTTTACAATGAAATATCATGATATTTCAGTGAAATCTAGTAAGCTCACAGTAAAGGCAGCTCAGCTTTTTAAAGTTATGCTGTATCACTTTCAAGTGATTTAGAATATGAGTATTACAATGTCCCTTTAAGGTAGGTTGTGTTGGGAGTTGCTTAATTAAACTTGGTGAGATAGAAGATAACGAGCAGTTTCATGTTGCGAAAGAACATGACACAGTTTAGTTTTACATCTGCACTTAGGGAATCTATGCTTCTTGTAAACAGCTTTAACATCTCATTTTCACCAAGTGTTTCATAATTGGTGATCTCCCTGGTGATGTTTGTCATCAACATTTGCATAAACTCTTTATATACTGTACCTTTGTTTGATTTTTTTCATCGTGTTAGTAAGTGATCTGTAAGCTGCAATGTATTCCTGCCCCCACCAATGCAGCACATCGCTTGTACCTAAACAGTATTGAAACTGATGAACTGAGGAAGAATAAAGATTCCAATAAAGGGTGCAGAGAAGTTTTCCTCCTATTTATCCTTTCTTAAAATCACAGTCCATAAGAAAGTATGTGGTACAGTGTTTATTAGGGTCGTTAAATACTTTATATTTTCTTTTTATATCTACAAGAATTTGTTCAATTACTACCAATTAAACATATCAGTCGTGTTCCCTAATTACAATGTGTTTTGTAATATTATAAGTAGGTAGTGCTGTTATGGAATATTGATAAAAGGCACCAAAATCCTATCTGACCGCCCAGAGTGAAGTGATCTTATTTTTATTTTACTATTTATTTTATAAAGTCTACCTGAAGCTTAAATTCCCATCACCTGCTTATAGATCTGGCTTGCATGTATTACTAGAGGTGACCACTGCAAGGGGTAACTTACTCATGATGATGTCATTCAAACTCATTGTCTTCTTCACAGGCTGGGTCTGAGGTATCTGTCCATGGTACAGCTGAGGAACCCACAAGGAGCACTGAGACAAGGACCCCAACTCAAGGACATGTTTTCTCCTTCTCTTGGCTGAATTCACTATCGGAATAACTGTATGACGAATCTTTTGAGTCCCCTGATATTTTATAGACTGTATGAACTCCTAGTCAGAGAGCTACACAAATGAAATACTTCTATTAAAGTCATATGATTGATATCATTTAATGTATCTCTAAAGAGTGTCATATAAGTCATGTCCCAGGATAGAACTACTGTGTATAGGAAAATATTATATATTAGAGATGGACATAAACATTTGAAACAATATGAGTTTATCTTATTTTAAGCTATGTTGTCACATCTAACCTACATGATAATCGTGTTAGTTTGTCATTAAAATATATTGATAACTATAAATTCTAGTACCATACAATCATTCACTAGTAGTGTGTTTGTGAGTTTACCCCTTATATTCGTTTTTGAATTATGATAATTGGAACAACATTTTTTTATATTCAAGAGGAACAAAATAACCAATGTATTCTGATGTATTCCTTCTTCCTGAGATACCTTATCACTGAAATAATAGAATAAGACTATGAACTTCATCAATGAAGACTGTAACTGATATTTATGTACTGTGGATTTGTGTTCTCTTTAGATGCATGTGATACCAACCAGCCTTTACATGACCATGATAATATGTCACCTTCATAAACAAAAGAAATAAATCGCCTTCTCGTGAAAAATAATAACAGTTATACATTGCATATTTTATTAAAAAATATAGATATTAAACATTATGTTACACAACCAAGTTGTACGAGCGCTGAAAAGATGTTTTATTATGGAAATGTTTACAATAAAGTTTTGATGCAAAATAAATTACAGTGATTTATCCCCTCCAAGACGAAAAAAAAACATCAGGTTCTATAGAATAAGGTAGGTAACATCATCATCCAGACTTTGTACCACGAGTCAGAAACTGTATCTGTTAGGGACAATGTGTTACAGGTTAACCCTCAAGGGTACAGCAAAATGAAAGAAGAAGAGATTACCAATAACATTTCTTGCCTTTAACTGCACTCATATATACACTGTGCATGCTTATAAATGGCTATAGGCTCTGAATGTGCATCATCTATGGCTGAAGCTATATAAAAATAAACAAATGATATCAGGGCGGCACTATGGTACATCATACTGTAAGAGTTTGTGCTAGATGCAAACAGCTCTTTGGCAACTGAGCAGAGATCATTTCCCAATGATGTCCATCAGTTTCCTGTTGCTGTGGGCTTGTTGTGCTATCTGCTCGGCTCTGGCCATTTCTAAGACTTCCCTGAGAAGGTGAAAAGTCAGGTCCAGGGATATAGGGGGCTCCTCTGCACGTTTTCCCCTTTCTGATTGCTCTTCTTGGTCACCATAAGGACCCTCTCCTCCATTCAAGGCACCGGACCTGAGCTCCTGTGGGCTTCCCCACTGAGTTGGGGGCTGCAGCTGTTGCAATGCTCTCACAAAGTTACCAACTTGAGCCTCAGGAAGTCGACTGTTTTCAAACGAGCCAGGTGAGAACTTCTGCAGATTTCCCAGGCGCAGGAAATACTCTTCTCCCATGCGAAGTAAAAAGGGTTGGTACTCAGAGAGTGGAGGTGGGGGAGCCCCGGCAGATGATGAAGCTTTGCTAAAAGCTGCACGACACTCATAGCAAGGGAGAAGAACAACCAGAAGGATTCCTGCAGACACCCACAGCTGGGACCTCATATTACCACCACCAAGTATTCGTACCTGGAAATAAAGAGAAGTGAAGGTTTGTGAAAGTAGAAATAGAGTGAAAAAGTCATCAGAAAAGCAAAGGAGAAATACTGTAAAGAAACGAGAGTAAATAAAAACTGTGCATGTGTCTGAAAGGAAAAAGGTCGATTTACACAAAGGGAATGAGAAGAAGAGCAAAAAAAAAACAGTAACTGGGAAGAGGGGAAAAAAAAGAGAAAATGTGACATGAAAAGAGAAAGAGGAGAAAATAACAGGGAGAAGAGACACAGAAACCAGAGAAAATACATTTGTTAGTGGTTTTCTGCCTTGCTGAACTTTTACTAAGTGTGAGAAATAGCTGCTGTCCGTGGTGCTGAAGCCACAATCAGCTAAGTGCCCGGTACTGTAAGTGGTAACTGCATCTTATGCTACACTGTAATTAATAACACTCTGCTTACTTAGAATACAGTTAAATACAATGAACATTTGGAGCCACGAATTACACATGGCCCTTGGTAAAAGCTGATTTTCTCAGTTTCTCAATTAAGAAATTGCACCATAAAAGCTATAGATAATATTTGCACAGAGACAATGGGATAGAAACGCATTTACCTGTAAACTGAAGGGCAGATCAATGTCTTCCACAACCTGTAGTATGATGATGGTATAAGCAGGTAAGTGACGCTTATATTTCCTTTCCTTAGTGTTGTTGTTTCCTCGCTGACATATCGTTAAGTTGTGGAAAGATTTGGTTACAAAAAGGAGCCTTGGTGCCAGATTTATATACCTTAGACCCACTTCCACAATCACGCAGCTTTTGCCTAATAAGCTGACGCTTTCTGGATAACTATTGCGTACTGATCCTCTGCTGAATAAATAATAGCTCTTTGGTGGAATGGGCAGCGTTTTTGCTATCACAACAACGAATCTCACATCCAATTATGTTCCCAGATATTTATCGCCTCTTTGGTGACGTCAGTGACACCAGAGTGGAAGCGCTATTTACAAGTCTCCCATTGACAAAAAAACTTGAATGAGATTTCCCTAGTGTGCTGAGCATCAGCAAGTGACCTTTTACAACCACAGGTCAACGAGACAAAGATGTCACGTACAAATCTACAATAATGTATGTGCTTACATCTGAGAAGGTAATGCTTTAATATGTAGTAAGCACATTAAATATATATGAGAATTAGTGTTACAAACCCCCTTTTTTACCAACCCATGCTCAATATACACCTGTGCCTATAAATATTAAGCATATTATACTGATTTCTGCTATCTTCTCTAGGTTGGTCTCTACATCTTGTAAACTACCTGTTTGTATGGTGTTGTACATTTATGTAAAGTACAAATCAAATCTAAAATAATCAGTTTAACACTCTGTCTCTGAATTGTTCTGTTTATTACTTTTTAGTAATTATTAAGACTCAATAGTTTGGGTTACTGTAATTTCTAAGTTATTATCAAGGCGATAAAGGAATACATTTGTGTTTTAGATTTTTCATCAATCACCTATGTGACACAATGCAAATAACAGTATTCCTCATGCTATTGAATCCCTCTCATTTAGTAGTACAGACAGTGCAATAACCTCTTATATTGCACATTACCAAGTAATCCCATTCCTTCTCGAGGAGTATTAGTCAATACAACGTTTAAACAAATCGATATCTGCAAGAAATCTAAAGGTATTTGTTTGTTTATGCCTCTATCTAGCTTTATTATGGGTGTTAATAGATCACGTTGTATATTACAGTATCTATGTACTAAATATTTGAACCTTTAAACATACAAAGAACTGGGTTCATTCCACAGTTTTACTTAACTATGACGTGTTATATGGCACTGTAACCCTTATTTACTACCAGCTTTATGCCATCTCTTTAAAACTGACAACTACTGCAGGGTATCGTTTTTCTTTTTCTTCTAGTTGGCATTCAACAATACGTCTGGTGTTGGGGTGGACAGGATAATGAAAGGGCGCGGGTGGGAAATCCAAGACTCTTCTTCAGCACTTCATACATTACATATATGCAATTATTTCTTCTCTGCTAGTAAGTAGAGAGATGTGTAATGTGCCCTGAGGTTTAGGCTTTTGGGATACAAGTCCTTCAGCTCATGACAAGAAACAGAAGGAATGACTCATATTCTGAGTTGCGTTGATATTATCGTGATCACATTTTCTGGCATGTGATACTGATACTAAGTGTCTTTGTGTTTAAAATATATTGCATCAAATCTTTAAATTAGTAACAGTATTAAAGGGACACTAAACCCAATTTTTTTCTTTCACGATTCAGATATAACATGCAATTTTAAAGAACTTTCTAATTTACTCCTATTATAATTTTTTTCTTTGTTCTCTTGCTATCTTTATTTGAAAAATAAGTTATCTAAGATAAGGAGCCAGCCAATTTTTGGTTCAGAACACTAAACAGCACTTGTTTATTGGTGATGTCCAATCAGCAAGGACAACCCAGGGTGACCCAAAAATGGGACGGCTTCTAAACTTACGTTCTTGCTTTTCAAATAAAAATAGCAAGACAATGAAGGAAAATTGATAATAGGAGTAAATTAGAAAGTTGCTTAAAATTGCATGCTCTATCTGAATCATGAAAGAAAAAAATTGGGTTCAGCGTCCCTTTAAAGTGAAGGTCAATTTCAATGAATTAGTGCCCGATTTTAAAAAACCTATTAAAAACAAGGGCACTTTATTTAATCAAAATTGACATTTCACTCATTTTCTTCAAAAACTACCTTTTAATCCTGAAAGCTGCTCCAGCGATTCCCCCGGCCGTCGGAAGCCTCTTCTTATGTCAGAAATGACGAATCCAACTTCCTCCAATCACGGCTTTCACCCCGGGGGAATCTTGGCCTGATGCAAAGCTGTGATTGGAGGAAGCCGGATTCATCATTTTGGACCCACAAAGAGGGCTTGCAACAAACGGAGGAAGTGCTGCAGCGGCTGTCAGGATTAAAAGGTAAGTTTTTGAAGAAAAGGAGTGAAATGTCAATTTTGATGAATTAAAGTGCCCTTGTTTTTAATAGGATTATTAAAAACCGGACACTAATTCATCAAAAATGACCTTCACTTTAAGTGAACTTGTGCACTTTATGCACCGTCTCTGCAGAATATGGACACAATATATAAATCTTCACATTGGTAATTTAGTTGCGACTTCTCATCAAGTTTTATTCCTTTTCTAATTTGTTTTGTTTTACTTTTTTTTTTAACAATGCATAATACAGTATTTATCAATGCAATCACAACTGAATGTGTTATTCTTACATAAATATTTAATTACATAAATAATTATATAAGTGCATATGACGGCAGTGAGTCTACCCCATAAATTATTTTTTTTAAATAGCTATAACTTTTTAAAGGGACAGTAAACACATTTGTATATAAAATGTGTAGATATGCATAATGAAACAACTTTGCAACTTATTTTTTGTATTATATTTTTTACCACTCTTTCATTTAATTTAGCTCTGAAAAACTGATCAATTTCTAAGTCTCAGACCTTGAAAAAAACACCCAGCTGACCTCAAAAGGCTAACTCTGCTACATAGCTATCTCTAATTGGCTTTATCAGATAACAACTGCAAAACAAAGCATGTTATACAGTGAATAGCTGTGTTTTCTGCAGACTAAAGCCCAGATTTGTCTCCTCCAAATAAGGCAAATGGTGGGTGGACTTTGTTTAAAAATAATTGCAGTAAAAAGGTTGTTAATTTGCTTTATAAACTGTATGACTTGGCTGATAAGTTATTCTATATCAACACAACAGAAATGTTTTGTAATTACAAGGAGTACACTGTCTCTTTAACACTAAAATATTTGGATGTAAAGTGATTAGTAAAACAAAACAAAACAAAAAAACTCCTAAAATATTAAGTAAAACAGTTAATAATTTTGTTTAATATTATCACAATTGAATTCTTAGCAAAATTAGTCTTTTTTCTAATTTTCTAGAGAAGGTCTATAGAAAACATTTTAGCAGAGCCACCAGAAAAAAAATGGCCAAAGGCTTACATTCAACTCTCAGCACCACTGAGCAAAAAACAAACATCAATAATTTACAACCCCAATACTGAAAAAGTGGGGACAGTTTGGAAAATGCAAATTCACCCTGTACTATATTGAAAACATATTATTAACACATTATTTGTTGTTTTACTTTGTGAATTTAATGTATTTTTTTTAAATATCCACTCATTTCAAATCTGATGACTGCAACACATTCCAAAATAGTTGGGACAGGGGCAATTTAGGACTAATAGCGATGTGACAAGCTGAAATTAAAAGGTGATGTGAAACAGGTGAGGCAATCGTGTAATCATAGAATATGAGGAGCCTCCAAAAAAGGCCTGAAATAATCCAACACTTTGAGAACAATATTTCCCAAAGACAAATCAGTAGGATTTTGAGCATTTCACCCTCTACAGTGCACAAAATAAGTAAAATATTCAAGGAATCCGGTCAAATGTCGGTGCGTAAAGGGCAAAGGCGAAAACCACTTCTGAATGTGCATGATCTCCGATCCCACAGATGTCACTGTCTCAAAAACCATCATGAGTCTTTAATGGATATCCTGACATGGGCTCGGGAATACTTTGATAAACCTTTTTCAGTCAACACCATTTGCCGCTGCATCCATAGATGCAAGTTAAGGCTTTACTATGCAAAGCAGAAGCCATACATAAACACTGTCCAGATGCACCGCTGACTTCTCTAGGCTCGGTCTCATCTAAGATGGAAAGTTGCACAGTGGAATTGAGTTTTGTGGTCCGACGAGTCAACATTTCAAATAGTTTTTGGAAAAAACAGAACTCGTATTCTCCAGGCCACAGCGGAAACGGACCATCCAAGCTGTTATTAGTGTCAGGTCCAAAAGCCAGCATCTGTCATGGAATGGGGGTATGTCAGTGCTCATGGCATGGGTAACTTGCACATCTGTGAGGGCACCATTAATGCAGAAAGATATGTATACATTTTGGAGCAACATATGCTGCCATCCAGATGTCGTCTTTTCCAGGGCCGTCCCTGCAGTTTTCAGCAGGACAATGCCAAATCAGATTCTGCCCGGATTACAAGAACATGCAAAGGCCCATACAGTTGCACAACTGAAGACATGCATAATGGATGAATATTATTATTATTCTTTATTTGTAAAGTGCCAACAGATTCCACAGCGCTGCACATGGGTACAAGGATAACAGTACAATGGAGAAACAATACAATAAAAGACAAAATTTTACAGACAAAATACAGGGGGAATTGAGGGCCCTATTCCCATGGGAACTTACAATCTAGATGGGTAGGAGGATGGGAAACAGGAGGTGGGGACTGCAAAGGTGAGAATGATATTAGTGAGGAGATACAGGGCAACTTGTTAGTTAAGTGAAGTTAGTTTGTTAATAAGTCGGGTGATAAGCTTCCCTGAACAGAAAGGTCTTTAGGGAACGTTTTAAGGAGGAGAAGTTAGGGGCAAGTCTAACAGCATGAGGAAGTGCGTTCCAGAGGGTTGGTGCCGCACAAGAGAAGTCCTGTAGTCTAGCATGAGAGGAGGTGATGGTAGAGGACGCAAGAAGCAGGTCATTGTTGGATCTTAGGGGGCGGGCAGGAGTATATTTGTTGATAAGTGAGGACAGGTAGAGTGGTGCAGCATTGGTGAGGGCTTTGTAGGTCAGGGTGAGAATTTTAAATTTAACTCTGTTGAGAATGGGGAGTAAGTGAAGGGACTCACAGTGAGGTGCAGCAGAAACAGAGCATTGAGAGAGGTGGATTAGCCTGGCAGATGCATTTAGGATGGATTGGAAGGGAGAGAGGCGGGAGAGAGGGAGGCCAGTTAGTAAGTTGTTACAGTAGTCAAGTCGGGAAATTACCAGGGAGTGGATTAGATGTTTAGTAGTTTCAGCACTTAGAAACGGACAATTTTTGGAGATATTGCATAGGTGGTTGCGGCAGGATGAAGAGAGCAATTGGATGTGGGGAATGAAGGACAGATTTGAGTCACGCGTGACTCTGAATCAGCGGACTTGGGGTAATGGGAAGATAGTGGTGCCACCAACAGTAATAGAAAATTTTGAAACTGGAGTAGAGTTACAGGGGGGAATTAGAAGTAGTTCAGTCTTGGACATGTTTATTCTTAGGTGGTGAGAGGCCATCCAGGAGGAAATGCCAGATAAGCAGTCGCTGATGTGAGAATTGACAGAAGGAGAGAGTGCAGGGGTGGAAAGGTATATCTGGGTATCATCAGCATAGAGATGATAGCTGAAGCCATAGCTGTTGATAAGTTTACCCAGTGAAGAAGTGTAAATAGAGAAGAGTAGAGGACCCAGGACAGAGCCTTGATGTACTCCAACAGAGAGAGGCAAAAGAGAGGAGGAGTCACCAGCAAAAGAGACGGAGAAGGATCTGTTAGAGAGATAGGAGTAGATCCAGGAGAGGGCAGTGTCACAGACCCCAAGAGAGCTGAGAGTCCATAGGAGAAGGGGATGGTCAACAGTGTCAAAGGCAGCAGAGAGGTCAAGTAAGATGAGTATAGAGTAGTAGCCTTTGTTTTTAGCAGAATGGAGATCATTAGTAACCTTGGTGAGGGCAGTCTCAGTTGAGTGTTGGGGACGGAGCCAGATTGAAAAGGGTCGAGCAATGAGTTGGAAGACAGGAATTGGGTTGGGCGATCGAAAACTAGTTTTTCAAGGAATTTTGAAGCTAGCGGGAGCAGTGATATGGGGCGGTAGTTTGCAGGTGAGTTAGGGCCAAGGGAGGGTTTTTTGAGGATGGGGGTGACCTTTGCATGTTTGAAGGAGGCAGTGAATGAGCCAGTAGAAAGGGATAGGTTGAATATGTGAGTAAGAGCCGGAGTGAGGGTGGGAGACAGAGGTTGAATTAGATGTGAAGGAATTGGGTCAAGTGGGCAGGTAGTGAGGTGTGAGGAAGACAAAAGGGAAGCCACTTCACTCTCAGTGGTTGGGAGGAGGGTGCAGAATAGGGAGAAATTCAGCTTGCTATACTTAACCAACTGGTGTCTTCAGTGCCCATACCCTTAATAAGTGTTATTAAAAGAAAAGGTGATGTTACACAGGGGTTAACAGTCAACTGTCCCAACTTTTTTAGAACATGTTGCAGAATTGAAATGAGTGTGTATTTTCAAAAATACATTAAATTCACAAAGTAAAACATCAATTAAAGTGTTAATAATCAGCTAGATTACAAGTTTGGCGTTATGAGTCAAATAGCAGCGTTGTGGCCCATAACACATAATTTTCTCTAAAGCAGCAGTCTTGTCAGTATAGGTGTACAGCAAGCCTTTTAACCTGTAACGCAACGTCAGTACCGCACTCTTAAAAATGACTTTTTTCATGGGATTCCCATAGCGCTGGTATTACAAGTTTTGCGTTCTGGCTAAAAAAACGGCGTTACACTCTAAAACGACAAGATCCATAACGCCATCTAAAGTCAGTAGTTATGAGTTTTACGCTACAAAGCTGTAACATAAAACGCATAACTAATGTGTTACAAAGTACACTAACACCCATACACTATCTATTAACCCCTAAACCAAGGCCCTCCCGCATCGCAAACAGTATAATAAATTTATTAACCCCTAATCTGCCGCTCCCAACATCACCGCCACTTAAAAAATTATTAACCCCTATTTGCCGCTCCCCGACATCGACACCAATATACTAAAGTTATTAACCCCTAAACTGCCTCCCTCCCACATCGCGAACACTATTTAAATACTATTAACTCTTAATCTGCTGTCCGCCACTACTAAAGTTATTAAGCCCTACACCACTGCCACTATAATAAACCTATTAACTCCTAAACCAAAAGCCCCCCCACAGCGAAATATAATAAATTAAACTATTAACTCCTAAACCGGAAGCCCCCCACATCACAATAAACTACATTAAACTAGTAACCCCTAAACCTAACGCCCCCCTAACGTTATATTAAAATTACAATTAAAACTTACCTGTCAAAATAAAAAAACTAAGTTTAAACTAACAATTAAATTAATATACGGCTAGATTATGAGTTTTGCGGTAAGAGGGGTGCAGTGCTAACTTGCACGTTATTGTCACCGCTCACTTCCCTACAGCTCTGGTATTACAGGTTTTCATAAACCCGGTGTTATTAGGCAAGAAGTGAGCTTAGAGCAAAATTGAGCTCCATACCGCACTCCAATACCAGCGCTGCTGAATGCCGCGGTGAGCTGGTTTTACATGCTCGTGCACGATTTCCCCATAGACATCAATGGGGAGAGCCGGCTGAAAAAAAGCCTAACACCTGCAAAAAAGCAACGTAAAGCTCCATAACGCAGCCCCATTGATTCCTATGGGGAAACGAAATTTATGTTTACACCTAACATCCTAACATAAACCCAGAGTCTAAACTCCCCTAATCTTACACTTATTAACCCCTAATATGCCGCCTCCGACATCGCCGACACCAACATTATATTTATTAACCCCTAATCTGCCGCTCCCGACATCGCCGCCGCTACCTACACTTATGAACCCCTAATCTGCTGCCCCTAACATCGCTGACACCTACATTATATTTATTAACCCCTAATCTGCTGCCCCAACATCGCCGACACCTACATAATGTTATTAACCACTAATCTGCTGCCCTAATGTCGCTGCCACTATAATAAACATATTAACCCCTAAACCGCTGTACTCCTGCATCACAAACACTAGTTAATATTATTAACCCCTAATCTGCCGCCCCTAACATCACCGCCACCTACCTACATTTATTAACCCCTAATCTGCCGCCCCCAACGTCACCGCCACTATACTAAATTTATTAACCCCTAAACCTAAGTCTAACCCTAACACCCCCTAACTTAAATATAATTAAAATAAATCTAAATAAAAATTCCTATCATTAACTAAATAATTCCTATTTAAAACTAAATACTTGCCTATAAAATAAACCCTTAGCTAGCTACAATATAACTAATAGTTACATTGTATCAAGCTTGGGGTTTATTTTTATTTTACAGGCAAGTTTGTATTTATTTTAACTAGGTAGAATAGTTACTAAATAGTTATTAACTATTTACTAACTTCATAGCTAAAATAAATACAAATTTACCTGTAAAATAAAACCTAACCTGTCTTACACTAACACCTAACCTTACACTACAATTAAATAAATTAAATTAATTAAATACAATTACCTAAATTACAAAAAAACACACTAAATTACACAAATTAAAAAAAGAAATTATCAGATATTTAAACTAATTACACCTAATCTAATAGCACTATCAAAATAAAAAAAAGCCCCCCCAAAATAAAAAAAACCCTAGCCTAAACTAAACTACCAATAGCCCTTATAAGGGCCTTTTGTGGGGCATTGCCCCAAAGAAATCAGCTCTTTTACCTGTAAAAAAATTGCAAACAACCCCCCAACAGTAAAACCCACCACCCACACAACCAACCCCCCAAATAAAATCCTAACTAAAAAAACCTAAAGCTCCCCATTGTCCTGAAAAGGGCATTTGTATGGGCGTTGCCCTTAAAAGGGCATTTAGCTCTTTTTCAGCCCAAAAGCCCTAATCTAAAAATAAAACCCACCCAAAAAACCCTTAAAAAAACCTAACACTAACACCGAAGATACACTTACAGTTTTGAAGACCGGACATCCATCCTCAACGAAGCCAGGAGAAGTCTTCATCCAAGCGGCAAGAAGTCCTCAACGAAGCTGTGAGAAGTCTTCATCCAAGCCGGCAGAAGTGGTCCTCCAGACAGGCAGAAGTCTTCATCCAGACGGCATCTTCTATCTTCATCCATCCGGCGAGGAGCGGCTCCATCTTCAAGACATCCGGTGCGGAGCATCCTCTTCTTCCGACGAATAACGGCGAATGAAGTTCTTTTAAATGACGTCATCCAAGATGGTGTCCCTTTAATTCCCATTGGCTGATAGAATTCTATCAGCCAATCGGAATTAAAGGTGAAAAAATCCTATTGGCTGATGCAATCAGCCAATAGGATTGAGCTTCAATCCTATTGGTTGATCCAATCAGTCAATAGGATTGAGCTCACATTCTATTGGCTGTTCAGCCAATAGGATTTTTTTCACCTTTAATTCTGATTGGCTGATATAATTCTATCAGCCAATCGGAATTAAAGGGACGCCATATTGGATGACGTCATTTAAAGGAACCTTCATTCATCGTTAGTCATTGGAAGAAGAGGATGCTCCGCGCCGGATGTCTTGAAGATGGAGCCGCTCCTCGCCGGATGGATGAAGATAGAAGATGCCGTCCGGATGAAGACTTCTGCCCGTCTGGAGGACCACTTCTGCCGGCTTGGATGAAAACTTCTCCCGGCTTCGTTGAGGACTTCTTGCCGCTTGGATGATGACTTCTCCCGGCTTCGTTAAGGATGTATGTCCGGTCTTAAAAACTATAAGTGGATCTTCGGGGGTTAGTGTTAGGTTTTTTTAAGGGTTTTTTGGGTGCGTTTTATTTTAAGACTAGTTCTTTTGGGCTGAAAAAGAGCTAAATGCCCCTTTAAGGGCAATGCCCATACAAATGCCCTTTTCAGGGCAATGGGGAGCTTCGGTTTTTTAGTTAGGATTTTATTTGGGGGGTTGGTTGTGTGGGTGGTTGGTTTTACCATTGGGGGGGTTGTTTGTAATTTTGTTTACAGGTAAAAGAGCTGATTTCTTTGGGGCAATGCCCCACAAAAGGTCCTTTTAAGGGATATTGGTAGTTTAGTTTAGGCTAGGGTTTTTTATTTGGGGGGGGGGGGGCTTTTGTATTTTGATAGGGCTATTAGATTAGGTGTAATTAGTTTAAATATCTGATAATTTCTTTTTATTTTGTTTAATTTAGTGTTTGTTTGTTTTTTGTAATTTAGGTAATTGTATTTAATTAATTTAACTGATTTAATTGTAGTGTAAAGTTAGGTGTTAGTGTAAGACAGGTTAGGTTTTATTTTACAGGTAAATTTGTATTTATTTGTTAATAACTATTTAGTAACTATTCTACCTAGTTAAAATAAATACAATTTTGCCTGTAAAATAAAAATATACCCTAAGTTAGCTACAATGTAACTATTAGTTATATTGTAGCTAGCTTAGGTTTTATTTTATAGGTAAGTATTTAGTTTTAAATAGGAATTATTTAGTTAATGATAGGAATTTTTATTTAGATTTATTTTAATTATATTTAAGTTAGGGGGTGTTAGGGTTAGACTTAGGTTTAGGGGTTAATAAATTTAATATAGTGGTGGCGACGTTGGGGGCAGCAGATTAGGGGTTAATAAATGTAGGTAGGTGGCGGCGATGTCGGGTGCGGCAGATTAGGGGTTAATAATATTTAACCAGTGTTTGCGAGGTGGGAGTGCGGCGGTTTTGGGGTTAATATGTTTATTATAGTGGCGGCAATGTCCGGAGCGGCAGATTAGGGGTTAATAATTTTATTTTAGTGTTTGCAATCCGGGAGAGCCTAAGTTTAGGGGTTAATAGGTAGTTTATGGGTGCTAGTGTACTTCTTAGCACTTTAGTTATGAGTTTTATGCTACAGCTTTGTAACGTAAAACTCATAACTACTGACTTTAGATTGCGTTACGAATCTTGCGGGATGGGCTATACCGCTCACTTTTTGGCCTCCCAGAAAAATCTTGTAATACCGGCGCTATGAAAAATACAATGTAATCCAGCACAACAAACAAACAGGTGTGCACGCCCACAGGTCACTGCAAAAACCTTTGGATAATACAAAAGTTCAAGAAAATGGCAGCACCACCTTGATTTGCAATAAATCCTCTTTATTCTTTGTGTAGGAACAGGTACAAAATGACTACGTTTCGGGTCACATACCCTTAGTCATACCGGCGCTATGGAAGTCTTATTGAAAAAAGACTTTATGCCTTAACGCTGCTTTTTCACTCATACTGCAAAACTCGTAATCTAGCCGATAATTATTAAACTAAAATTAAACTAACTACCAATTAAATAAACTAAAATACACATTTAAAAAATCCTAACACTACTCTAAAAATTACAAAGTATCTAATTACAAAAAAAACAAAAACTAAAATTACAGAAAAAAAACAGACACTAAATTACGGAAAATAACAAACAAAAGTATCAAAAATAAAAAAGAATTACACCTAATTTAAAAACCCTATCAAAATAAAAAAGCCCACCCAAAATAAAAAAAAACCTCTAGCCTACAATAAACTACCAATGGCCCTTAAAAGGGCCTTATGTGGGGAATTGCCCAAAAAAGATAATAGCTCTTTTACATGTAAAAAAAAATACAAAGACCCCCCAACAGTAAAACTCACCACCCAACCATCCCCCCAAAATAAAAAACCTAAATCTAAAAAAACCTAAGCTACCCATTGCCCTGAAAAGGGCATTTGGATGGGCAACACCCTTAAAAGGGTATTTAGCTCTTTTACTGCCCAAACCCAAATCTAAAAATAAAACCCACCCAAAAAACCCTTAATAAAACCTAACACTAACCCCAAGACAATCCACTTACAGTTTTTGAAGTCCCGCTTGAACAATCTTCATCCCGGCGGAGAAGTCCTCATCCAAGCGGCGAGAAGTCTTCATCCAGATGGCCTCTTCAATCTTCATCCAGACGGCATCTTCTATCTTGATCCCGATGGCGCGGAGCGGGTTCATCATGAAGACATCTGGTGTGGAGCATCCTCTTCATACAGTCACCGCTGTATACTGAGGGCTCGATGATTGAAAGAATGCTCGCCCGTTTTTCTATTTCCCTGGTGAAATGATCTAAAGCCACTTTTTACCCTGAAAACAGGGTGTCTCGTTAAGGGGCGTATACTGCATTTTCATATGAAAAATGCACAATTAAATTTGTATTTTAAACATCATACACAAATATTTGAACCATTCACACAAAAAAATGCAGGGAAAAATTGTTAAAGTGCATCAAAAATCGTAACAAAATTCTTCACCAAAAATCGTATGTTAACTAAAAAGTAAAATTTTGTATGTAATTTACACAGGAATAAATCAAATTAAATATGCACAGCGTAAATCGTATTTGTAGTACACTGGATGTGCAAAAATCACACAGAAATATGAACTTATAAATACAAAATGCAAACCGTAATTGTTGTTTTTTCGTAAAATGGGCTGAACATAGGCATTCCATGGGTCTATATGGAGATGTCTCTCTAATCCCAGTGTAATTCTATACAGATTTCGCACTGCAAATCTCACAGTTTTTTCTTGCCAACTGAAAAGTGACGAGCTTTTCTCAAAACAATACGAACACTTATAACCCCAATAGAAAACCAAATGCATACTAAAATATAGGCGAATGTAAGATGCTATAAGCAGAAAGCAGCGTAATGCGAGTTATATTGGCTGCAGGATTTTAATTTTAAAGTGCTCCCACTGTTCCCTGCTAACTTTGCACTAAGGAGCGAAGTTTCCCTAACCAGCGAGCTCCAATACTTTTAATAGGAGCCATCTCGCCACTCACAGGGACTACTCCTTTTTTACGATCATTGCACCGGGGCAGCCCTGCGAGAGTTGGCGAGAAAAAGTAGGTTTGAGCTGGCAAAGATTATATCATTGAGCCGTGAATCTTCAATGCAAGGTACGCAATTCAAAATGGCATCCCTTGCATTCCTATTGGCTGAAAGATTTAAATCAGCCAATAGAATGAGAGCTGCTAAAATCCTATTGGCTGTTCAAATCAGCCAATAGGATTTAAGCAGCTCTCATTCTTATGGCTGATTCATCATCCAATAGAATGAGAGATGCTTAAATCCTATTGGCTGATTTGAACAGCCAATATAATTTTAGCAGCTCTCATTCTATTGGCTGATTCAAATCTTTCAGCCAATAGGAATGTAAGGGACGCCATTTTGAATTGCGTACCTTGCATTGAAGATTCAGTATACGGCGGCGACCGTATGAAGAGGATGCTCTGGCCCGGATGTCTTAAGGATGGACCGGCTGTGCGCTGTCAGGATCAAGATAGAAGATGCTGCCTGGATGAAGACTTCTCGCCACTTGGATGAGGACTTCTCTGCCGGTATGAAGATTGAAGAGGCCGCCTGGATGAAGACTTCTCACCGCCTGGATGAGGACTTCTCTGCCGGGATGAAGATCGTTCAAGCGGGATTTCAAAAACTATAAGTGGATCGTCTTGGGTTTAGTGTTAGGTTTTTTAAGTTTTTTTTGGGCGGGTTTTATTTTTAGATTTGGGTTTGGGCAGTAAAAGAGCTAAAAGCCCTTTTAAGGGAAATGTCCATCCAAATGTCCTTTTCAGGGCAATGGGTAGCTTAGGTTTTTTAGATAGTTTTTTTTTAATTTTGTGGGTTGGGGGGTTTGTAATGTTAGTGGGTATTTGTATTTTTTTTTAGAAAAAGAGCTGATATCTTTAGGGCAATGCCCTACAAAAGGCCCTTTTAAGGGCCATTGGTAGTTTATTCTAGAATAAGTTTTTTATTTTGTGGTGTTTTTTTAATGGGTATTAGAATAGGAATAATTTTAATTATTTTTGATAATTTATTTGTTATTTTGTGTAATGTATTTTTTAGGGGGTGTTTTTCTTTTGTAAGAGCTATTATTTTTAGGGCAATGCCCTACAAAAGGCCCTTTTAAGGGCCCTTGGTAGTTTGGGGTGGGGGTGGGGGTATTATATACTGTTAGGGGTGTTTGTTTTTGTAGAAAACAAGCTTTTTAACTTAGGGCAATGCCCTACAAAAGACCCTTTTAGGGGCCCCCAAAAGGCCCTTTAAGGGCCCTTGGTAGTTTATTTTAGATTAGGATTTTATTTTGGGGTGTTTTTTTAAAGGGAATTAGAATAGGAATCATTTTTATTATTTTGGATATTTTTTTTTTGTAATAGTAGGTTTTTTTTTATTTTTGTAATGGTAGGTTTTTTATTTTTTGTAATGGTAGTTTTTTTTAAAATTTTTTGTAATTTTAGGCTTTAGTGTAAGGTATCTTAGGTTTTATTTCACAGGTAAGTTTGTATTTATTTTAACTAGGTAGTTAGTAAATAGTTAATAATAACAATTTTTTACTAACTAGTCTACCTAGTTAAAATAAATACAAACTTACCTGTGAAATAAAAATAAAACCTAAGCTAGCTACAATATAACTATTATTTCACAGGTAAGTATGTATTTAGTTTTATTTAGTTAATAATTGTAAATTTAATTTTGATCTATTTTAATTATGTTAAAGTTAGGGGGTGTTAGGGTAAGGGTTAGGTTTAGGGGTAGGGTTAGGTTTAGGGGTAGGTTTAGGGGTAGGCGTAGGGGTTAATAGTTTAATTTAGGTTTTTGCGATGTGGGGGGCTGGCGGTTTAGGGGTTAATACATTTATTTAATTAATAATTGTAAGTTTAATTTAGCTCTATTTTAATTATGTTAAAGATAGGGGGTGTTAGGGTTAGGCTTATGTTAGGGTTAGAGGTTAATAGTTTAATTTAGGTTGTTTCGATATGGCGGGCTGGCGGTTTAGGGGTTAATAAGTTTATTTAGTTAATAATTGTAAGTTTAATTTAGCTCTATTTTAATTATGTTAAAGTTAAGGGGTGTTAGGGTTACGTTAGGGTCAGGGTTACGTTAGGGTTAGGGGTTAATAGTTTAATTTAGGTTGTTGCAATGTGGGGGGCTGGCAGTTTAGGGGTTAATAGGTTTATTTAGTGGTAGTGATGTGGGAGGCCAGAGGTTTAGAGGTTAATAGCTTTATTTAGGTGGCGGCGATATCGGGAGCGGCAGATTAGGGGTTAATAACTGTAGGAGATGTCGGGGCAGCAGATTAGAGGTGTTTAGACGTGGGTTTTATGTTAGGGTGTTAGGTTTAAACTGTATTTTCTTTTTCCCCATAGACATCAATGGGGCTGCGTTACGGAGCTTTTCTTTCCGCGATTGCAGATGTTTTTTTCTGACCCGCTCTCCCTATTGATGTCTATGGGGAAAGCATGCACGAGATCGTCAAATCGTCGCTTGTTTGAGGTGCGGTATGGAGCTTAAAAACCCCATATCACCCGCACAAGCCTGTTTTTTTTAAACTTGTAATGGCTAGTTTAGGTGATTAAATAACGCCACTTTTGTTGCATTTGGTAATTTCCCTATAGAGCTCAAAACTCGTAATCTAAGTGTATGTGTTTTCAATATAGTACAGGATGACTTGAATTTTAAAATTACTCTTTTCTTTTTTTTTTTTGACATGTAGATATCTATTTTAACCCCTTAAGGATAACAGCACTTTTCCATTTTCTGACCATTTGGGTCCAAGGCTTTTTTTTACATTTCTGCTGTGTTTGTGTTTAGCTTTAATTTTCCTCATACTCAGTTACTGTACCCACACATATTATATACTGTTTTTTTCGCCATTAAATGGAATTTCTAAAGATACCATTATTTTCATCATATTTTATCATTTACTATAACAAAAATGATAAAATATGATAAAAAATGGAAAAAAAACACACTTTTTCTAACTTTGACCCCCAAAATCTGTTACACATCGACAACCACCAAAAACACCCATGCTAAATAGTTTCTAAATTTTATCCTGAGTTTAGAAATACCCAATGTTTACATGTTCTTTGCTTTTTTGCAAGTTATAGGGCAATAAATACATGTAGCACTTTGCTATTTTCTAACCCCTTTTTTTCAAAATTAGCGATAGTTACATTGAACACTGATATCTATCAGGAATCCATGAATATCCCTTGACATATATATATTTTCTTTCATTGAATTGGCAAGAGTCCATGAGCTATTGACGTATGGGATATACAATCCTACCAGGAGGGGCAAAGTTTCTCAAACCTCAAAATGTCTATAAATACACCCCTCACCACACCCACAATTTAGTTTTACAAACTTTGCCTCTTATGGAGGTGGTGAAGTAAGTTTGTGCTTGATTTTTTTGTTTTCTTCTATTATAAGCGCTTCTAAGCATTCTGAAGCCCAATTCCTCTCAGAGTACAGTGTTTGTCATAGGGATGTGAAGAGAGTATCGCCTACTGACTTTTTATGATTTCCCTCACGGGAAATCTTTTCAAGGGTTCTCTGTTATCGGTTGTAGGGATTCATCTCCTACCTCCCTTTTCAGATCGACAATATACTCTTATACCATTACCTCTGCTGATAGTTTTCAGTACTAGTTTGGCTATCTGCTATACGTGGATGGGTGTCTTTCGGTAAGTATGTATAATTATTTTAAGACACTCTCAGCTATGGTTGGTGCTTTATGTATTTATATAAAGTTCTAAATATATGTATTTACTTATATTTGCCATGAGTCAGGTCTATGTGTATTTCCCTTTGCAGTCTAGCAGTTTCAGTATGGGAATCATGTTTTATGAAGTTATTTATTTATTTTTTATTTATTTTTTATATTTTCTTACCTGGGGTTTAGTCTTTTTTTCCAATCTTACTTGTTTCTTTTAAATTTGTGGGCAAATTTAGGCTCGCGAGGGCGCAAAATGCTGTTATTTATTGCGTCATTCTTGGCTCGTGAATTTTTTTGGCGCGAATGTGCGTCTATGATTACACAAGTTCGTAATTTCCTGCGTCTTAGTTGATGCCAGATTGTTATGATGCGAGTTGTGTCATTTCTGGATGTTGTTGGCGCCAAAACATTTTTTATACTTCCTTTTGCGTCGTGCGTCATACTTGGCGCCATCATTTTTTTTGGTTATATTTATCCCACTTCCTATATGCTCCTTGCCTTCTTTATGCTCAGAGGGCTATGCTATTTGCCTTTTGGCCTATGTTTAGCATTTGCATTTTTTCCCATTCCTGAAATTGCTATATGAGGAAATAAGATATTTTTTTGTTTAAATGTTATTTTTTCTTTTACATTTTACAAGATGTCGCAATATGATCCTGTCTCAGAAGCTGCTGTAGGAACCATGCTGCATGAACACAGTTCTACCAAAGCTAAGTGTATCTCTTGTAAGATAGCTGAGATTATATCTCCGGCTGTAGTATGTAACAGTTGTCATGATAAGCTTTTGCATGCAGAAAATGTTTCTATTAGTACTAGTATAGTATCTGTTGTTCCTTCAACATCTAATGTACATTATATCCCAGTTGATATGAAAAATTATATTACTGATGAAATACAGAGGGCTATGTCTGCTATTCCTCCTTCTAATAAACGTAAAAGCTCTTTTAAAACTTCTCATGTTACTGATGAATTTTGTAATGACTGACAACATACTAATATATCTACTTCTGACGAGGATCTCTCTGACTCAGAAGATCCTGCTTCAGACATTGACATTGATAAATCAACTTATCTTTTTAAGATTGAGTATATTCGTTCTTTGTTGAAAGAAGTATTGATTACTTCGGATTTTGAGGAGTCTGGTCCTCTTGATAACAAATCCAGTAAACATTTAAATTCTGTTTATAAACCTCCTGCAATTACTCCTGAGGTTTTTCCTGTTCCTGATGCTATTTCTGATGTCTTTGCTAAGGAATGGTCTAAGCCTGGTGCTTATTTTGTTTCTTCTTCTAGGTTTAAAAGGTTGTACCCATTGCCAGTAGCTAATTTAGAGTTTTGGGAAAAAGTCCCTAAGGTTGATGGGGCTATTTCTACTCTTTCCAAGCGTACTACTATTCCAATGGAAGATAGTACTTCTTTTAAGGATCCTTTAGATAGGAAAATTGAATCTTATCTTAGAAAAACTTATTTACATTCTGGCTATATTCTCAGGCCTGCCATTTCTATGTCTGATGTTACAGCTGCATCAACTTTTTGGTTGGATAGCTTAGCACAACGGGAAAAACATTCTGATTTGTCTAGCATTGTTCGTTTGCTTCAATATGCTAATCATTTTCTCTGTGATGCTATTTTTGATATTATTAAGATTGATGTTAAAAATATGTCTTTGGCTATTTTACCTAGAAGAGCTTTATCGCTCAAGTCATGGAGTTCTGACATGGTATCTAAATCTAGGTTACTATCTCTATCATTCCAGGGTAATAATTTGTTTGGTTCTCAGTTGGATTCTATTATTTCCACTATTACTGGGGGGAAGGGAGTTTTTTTGCCCCAAGATAAAAAATCTAAGGGTAAAACTAGAGCTTCTAATCAGTTTTGTTCCTTTCGTCAGAATAGAGAACAGAAAACCACTTCTTCCCCTAAGGACTCTGGAAGCCTTCTTTGAGTTGGAATAAATCCAAGCCTTTTAAGAAACCAAAGCCAGCCCCCAAAACTGCATGAAGGTGCGGCCCTCAATCCAGTTCTTCTGGTGGGGGGTGGATTTAAATTATTTAAAGACGTTTGGGTGGGTTCCTTCAGAATCATTGGATTCAGAATATTGTCTCTCAAGGGTATCGAATAGGTTTCAGAATAAGACCTCCTGTGAAGAGGTTTTTTTCTCTCTCACGTTCCAACAAATCCTGTGAAAGCTCAGGCTTTTCTGCAATTTGTTTCAGATCTGGAGCTTTCAGGGGTAATTGTACCAGTTTCACTTCTGGAACAGGGTTTGGTTTTTTTTTTTGTTTTGTTTTTTGCCAAAAACAATATTTAATGTTAATTAATGGTTTTGTACCGCTCTTACCCCACAGTAATTTAAATGTAATTATAGACAAAGAACTTGATAGATGTATGGAAAGTTTAGATGATTAAATAATGTTTTTTTATTACACTAGAGCTGAATATTTTACTCCTCATTCTGTCAGGCATTTACATTAATACATTAGAAGCACCACTGTGAATCTAATATAACCAGAAAATCTTGTATTTTTTTATTTTTTTATTTAAATAATTTTTATTGAAGTCTCTGCATCGCATTACAGAAAAATATAGAATTAGGCAGATAAACAATACAGAACTTGTACAGTATTATGATTGTAACAACAAACAATACAACAAAGCATAACAGTGTTCCACAAGTTAATCTCATATTTTCCCAGTGACATATCTACATAGGTTAGTCTTAACCCATTACGGCTATCACCCATCTGACCAACACGATTAATACCCTTTAAGTCAATCCTGTCCCAAAGTCGGCCTTCCTCCTATGACTTAGATGTTAGTAATGAATGACTCCCACATGACCTTCATCTGTAAGAAAACATCTCTCCTACCATTTTTCATGTATGCATATTCTTCTAGGGACAGAATAAATTGAAATTGGGAGTACCATGTGACCATGTTTTTTTTTTGTTGAGATTTCCAATTTCTTGCTATCAGTTTTTTAAAACTATTACTAGCAATAAAGATTAATTTTTTCTTATACGTTGGGAGTTTATTGGGTAAAGCATTTAATAACCAAATACGAGGGTCTGGTTCTAAATTCACTTCTGTCAGAGCATTTGTCGCCTTAACTATAGATGACCACAATGGGTATAACAACAAACATGTCCACCATATATGAATCATAGACCCCTTCTCCTTACCACATATCCAACATTTATGAGAAGCCGATGGAAACAATTTGTTAATCCTAATGGGGGTGAGGTACAACCTTTGTATTATCTTAATGTTCAACTCTATAATTTTACTGGATACGGAGACTTTAGTGACGTTGGTGAACAATTTAGCGATATCAGTTACTGACAGCTCATTATCTAGGTCTTCATTCCATCTATCTATGTAGTGAGGGGTATATCCTACTGATGGTTTTTGTAGCATCGCGTATGTTAAGGATAGGGTCCTTACTGCAGGAGAGTCTGAGCGACATAAGGTCTCAAAGGATGTAAGAGGTCGGATTAGGTTACGTCTGTCCTGATGTTTAAATATATAAGAATGGCATTGTTGGAGAACAAACCAATTATTAAAAAAAGTTAATCCCTTCTCCACCAACTCCGTCTCAGTGAATAGTCTCGTCTCGTTACCCAAGTGTACCATACATAAGGTCCTTAGAGGAGTGTCCAACTGTTTAATTTTTTTGTAAAAGACCTATGGGTAGTTCGGTATTTTCCGGGAAAGGAGTGAGCGGGTAAAATTGTGAGGATATATGTGAGTGTTCTTTAAGTATCCCCTTCCACATTGTTAGGGTTTCCATTAGTATGATGTTCTGTCTGAAATCTGTGTTCAGGTGTGGAGCTGATTGCCAACAGATCGTACCCAGGTGTGATTTCCCTGCTTTGTCATGTTCTAAAGCCACTCACTTTTTACTCTGAAAGTTCCTAAACCAATCTACTATTCTCTGCAAGAAGACAGCCTGTCTGTATTTAGTCAAATTAGGGACCCCCAGCCCCCCTCGCTGACCGGTAGGCACATTAGTGCCTTATTAATTCTTGCTTTCTTTTTATCCCATATAAAATAAAAAATGTTATTCTGTAAGGACATTAAGAAGCCCTTAGGCAAAGGAATTGGAAGTGTCTGCATTATATACAACACCCTGGGTAGTATATTCATTTTAACTGAGTTTATTCGGCCAAGCCATGAAACCCGTTTGGATCTCCAGGAAGAGAAATCTGCTATAATATTTCTCTGCAGTGTGTCATCATTGGCCCTAAACATCTCCTGAATGGAAGGTGCAATAAAGATACCCAAGTATTTTAGGTTTTTTGTTTGAATTCGAAAAGGGCATTTTTGTGACAGTCAGTTAAGATAAACAGTGTCACATTGTATCACAAGCATCTCCATCTTAGTATTGTTAATAAGGAAATTTGAAGCCTGGAAAAAAGTGTTGAATTCAGCTAGCAATCAGGGAATCGAGGATATGGGATCCAACAGAGAAAACAAAACATCGCCCACATATAATAGTAGTTTATGTGTGGTGTGGTATATCTGAACCCCAGAAATCTCTACCTTATTTCTGATAGTGATTGCCAAAGTCTCTATTATACAAGCAAATAGGAGTGGGGACAGGGGGCACCTCTGCCTAGTACCATTAGATATCCGGAACGGAGCTGACAATAAACCATTAACTCTGATTTTAGCTACTGGGGAACTATAGAGGGCCATAATTTTAGAAATTAAATGTGATCCCATCCCAGATCTCTCCAGTGTGGATTTCATAAAGTGCCAACAGACGCGGCCAAATGCTTTCTCCGCGTCCGTTGACACCACTGTTGAGGGCATGTTACTCTGAGTGAGAAAGTTTAGTATGTGTAATGCCCTTACCGTGTTGTCGCGTGCCTCCCTATTCTGTAGGAAGCCAACCTGGTCACTATTTATAATACTTGGTAATATTGGGGATAGCCTATTTGCTAACAATTTCGCATATATTTTAAGGTCCGAATTAAGGAGTGAAATTGGCCTAAAGTTCTCCACACAGTCTGGGCTTTTTCCAGGTTTAGGTAGAACCACTATATGTGCTTCTAGCTCTGCGGGTGAGAAGGGGTTAGAGTCTGAAATCTTATTGAAAAGCCTCAATAAATGTGGGGCAAGTATTGATTTATATGTCTTATAATAACTATTAGTATACCCATCTGGTCCTGGGGCTTTTCCCTTAGGAAGATTCTTAATAACTTCTGGGATCTCTGACTGTTCAAAGGACTTATTTAGTGCCTCTTGTTGGTCAGAACTAATTTGCGGGATGTTAATGTTATCTAAATAATTGCCTATTAGGGTAATTTTAGCCCTCTGTTCTACAAGGGAACCACCAAGCTCCGGATTTAGGTTATATACGGCTAGATTTGGAGTTTTGTCGGTAACAACCTGAAAAACTAACGCCGGCTTTTTTCTGGCCGCACCATAAAAATAACTCTGGTATTGAGAGTCCACATAAAGGCTGCGTTAGGCTCCAAAAAAGGAGTGTAGAGCATTTTTAACGCAGCTTCAACTCTCGATACCAGAATTGCTTACGGACGCGGCCAGCCTCAAAAACGTGCTTGTGCACGATTCCCCCATAGGAAACAATGGGGCTGTTTGAGCTGAAAAAAAAACAAACACCTGCAAAAAAGCCGCGTTCAGCTCCTAACGCAGCCCCATTGTTTGCTATGCGGTAACCCTTCCTACGTCTGCACTTAACACTCTAACATGTACCCCGAGTCTAAACACCCCTAACCTTACACTTATTAACCCCTAATCTGCCGCCCCGCTATCGCTGACACCTGCATATTATTATTAACCCCTAATCTGCTGCTCCGTAAACCGCCGCTACTTACATTATCCCTATGTACCCCTAATCTGCTGCCCTAACATCGCCGACCCCTATATTATATTTATTAACCCATAATCTGCCCCCCACAACGTCGCCTCCACCTGCCTACACTTATTAACCCCTAATCTGCCGATCGGACCTGAGCGCTACTATAATAAAGTTATTAACCCCTAATCCGCCTCACTAACCCTATCATAAATAGTATTAACCCCTAATCTGCCCTCCCTAACATCGCCGACACCTAACTTCAAACATTAACCCCTAATCTGCCGACCGGAGCTCACCGATATTCTAATAAATGTATTAACCCCTAAAGCTAAGTCTAACCCTAACACTAACACCCCCCTAAGTTAAATATAATTTAAATCTAATGAAATTAATGAACTCTTATTAAATAAATTATTCCTATTTAAAGCTAAATACTTACCTGTAAAATAAATCCTAATATAGCTACAATATAAATTATAATTATATTATAGCTATTTTAGGATTTATATTTATTTTACAGGTAACTTTGTATTTATTTTAACCAGGTACAATAGCTATTAAATAGTTAAGAACTATTTAATAGCTAAAATAGTTAAAATAATTACAAATTTACCTGTAAAAGAAATCCTAACCTAAGTTACAAATAAACCTAACACTACATTATCAATAAATTAATTAAATAAACTACCTACAATTACCTACAATTAACCTAACACTACACTATCAATAAATTAATTAAATACAATTGATACAAATAAATACAATTAAATAAACTAGCTAAAGTACAAAAAATAAAAAAGAACTAAGTTACAAAACATAAAAAAATAAAAAAATATTTACAAACATAAGAAAAATATTACAACAATTTTAAACTAATTACACCTACTCTAAGCCCCCTAATAAAATAACAAAGCCCCCCAAAATAAAAAAATGCCCTACCCTATTCTAAATTACTAAAGTTCAAAGCTCTTTTACCTTACCAGCCCTGAACAGGGCCCTTTGCGGGGCATGCCCCAAGAAATACAGCTCTTTTGCCTGTAAAAAAAACATACAATACCCAAGCCCCCCAACATTACAACCCACCACCCACATACCCCTAATCTAACCCAAACCCCCCTTAAATAAACCTAACACTAAGCCCCTGAAGATCATCCTACCTTGTCTTCACCTCACCGGGTATCACACCGATCCATCCAGAAGAGCTCCTCCGATGTCCTGATCCAAGCCCAAGCGGGGGGCTGAAGAGGTCCATGATCCGGCTGAAGTCTTCATCCAAGTGGGGCAGAAGAGGTCTTCCATCCGATTGAAGTCTTCATCCAAGCGGCACCCATCCGGAGCGAAGCGGCAGCATCCTGAAGACCTCCACCGCGGAACATCCATCCTGGCCGACGACTGAACGACGAATGACGGTTCCTTTAAATGACGTCATCCAAGATGGCGTCCCTCGAATTCCGATTGGCTGATAGGATTCTATCAGCCAATCGGAATTAAGGTAGGAATATTCTGATTGGCTGATGGAATAAGCCAATCAGAATCAAGTTCAATCCGATTGGCTGATCCAATCAGCCAATCAGATTGAGCTCGCATTCTATTGGCTGATCGGAGGTTAATACTATTTATTATAGGGTTAGTGAGGCGGATTAGGGGTTAATTAGGGGTTAATAACTTTATTATAGTAGCGCTCAGGTCCGGTCGGCAGATTAGGGGTTAATAAGTGTAGGCAGGTGGAGGCGACGTTGTGGGGGGCAGATTAGGGGTTAATAAATATAATATAGGGGTCGGCGGTGTTAGGGGCAGCAGATTAGGGGTACATAAGGATAACGTAGGTGGCGGCGCTTTGCGGTCGGCAGATTAGGGGTTAATAAGTGTAGGCAGGTGGAGGCGACGTTGTGGGGGGCAGGTTAGGGGTTAATAAATATAATACAGGGGTTGGCGGTGTTAGGGGCAGCAGATTAGGGGTACATAAGTATAACGTAGGTGGCGGTCGGCAGATTAGGGGTTAAAAAAATTTGTGTCGGCGATGTGGGGGGACCTCGGTTTAGGGGTACATAGGTAGTTTATGGGTGTTAGTGTACTTTAGAGCACAGTAGTTAAGAGCTTTATAAACCGGCGTTAGCCCAGAAAGCTCTAAACTACTGACTTTTTTCCTGCGGCTGGAGTTTTGTCGTTAGATGTCTAACGCTCACTTCAGAAACGACTCTAAATACCGGAGTTATAAAAATCCCATTGAAAATATAGGATACGCAATTTACGTAAGGGGATCTGCGGTATGGAAAAGTTGCGGCTGGAAAGTGAGCGTTAGACCCTATTTTGAGTGACTCCAAATACCGGCGGTAGCCTAAAACCAGCGTTAGGAGCCTCTAACGCTGGTTTTCACGGCTACCGCCAAACTCCAAATCTAGGCCATAGATTTTTATAATAGTCCCGGAAAGCATTTGCAATTTGTTGGGAGGTGTATACCCTTTTACCTCCCCCGCCACTGTTAATGGCAAGAATACATTTTTTATTAGCACTCCTCTTCAGTTTCCTTGCAAAAAGGGAACTACTTTTGTTATCATTTTCAAAATATAACTGCTGCAGTTTAAGGGCTTGTTTCTAATATATTCCACATGGAGCATATCATTAATTTGCGCTTTAAAGTCAGCAATATTCTGTGAAATTGCGGTATTAGTTGGATCTAATTTACGTTGTGTCTCAAAATTAACCCTGTAAATATTGTTGTCCAACTGTTTAATTTTTTGTAAAAGACCTATGGGTAGTTCGGTATTTTCCGGGAAACGAGTGAGCGGGTAAAATTGTGAGGATATATGTGAGTGTTCTTTAAGTATCCCCTTCCACATTGTTAGGGTTTCCATTAGTATGATGTTCTGTCTGAAATCTGTGTTCAGGTGTGGAGCTGATTGCCAACAGATCGTACCCAGGTGTGATTTCCCTGCTTTGTCATGTTCTAAAGCCACTCACTTTTTACTCTGAAAGTTCCTAAACCAATCTACTATTCTCTGCAAGAAGACAGCCTTTCTGTATTTAGTCAAATTAGGGACCCCCAGCCCCCCTCGCTGACCGGTAGGCACATTAGTGCCTTATTAATTCTTGCTTTCTTTTTATCCCATATAAAATAAAAAATGTTATTCTGTAAGGACATTAAGAAGCCCTTAGGCAAAGGAATTGGAAGTGTCTGCATTATATACAACACCCTGGGTAGTATATTCATTTTAACTGAGTTTATTCAGCCAAGCCATGAAACCCGTTTGGATCTCCAGGAAGAGAAATCTGCTATAATATTTCTCTGCAGTGTGTCATAATTGGCCCTAAACATCTCCTGAATGGATGGTGCAATAAAGATACCCAAGTATTTTAGGTTTTTTGTTTGAATTCGAAAAGGGCATTTTTGTGACAGTCGGTTAAGATAAACAGTGTCACATTGTATCACGAGCATCTCCGACTTATTATTGTTAATAAGGAAATTTGAAGCCTGAAAAAAAGTGTTGAATTCAGCTAGCAATCAGGGAATCGAGGATATGGGATCCAACAGAAAAAACAAAACATCGCCCACATATAATAGTAGTTTATGTGTGGTGTGGTATATCTGAACCCCAGAAATCTCTACCTTATTTCTGATAGTGATTGCCAAAGTCTCTATTATACCAGCGAATAGGAGTGGGGACAGGGGGCACCCCTGCCTAGTACCATTAGATATCCGGAACGGAGCTGACAATAAACCATTAACTCTGATTTTAGCTACTGGGGAACTATAGAGGGCCATAATTTTAGAAATTAAATGTGATCCCATCCCAGATCTCTCTAGTGTGGATTTCATAAAGTGCCAACAGACGCGGCCACTGTTGAGGGCACGTTACTCTGAGTGAGAAAGTTTAGTATGTGTAATGCCCTTACCGTGTTGTTGCGTGCCTCCCTATTCTGTATAAAGCCAACCTGGTCACTATTTATAATACTTGGTAATATGGGGGATAGCCTATTCGCTAACAATTTCGCATATATTTTAAGGTCCGAATTAAGGAGTGAAATTGGCCTAAAGTTCTCCACACAGTCTGGGCTTTTTCCAGGTTTAGGTAGAACCACTATATGTGCTTCTAGCTCTGCGGATGAGAAGGGGTTAGAGTCTGAAATCTTATTGAAAAGCCTCAATAAATGTGGGGCAAGTATTGATTTATATGTCTTATAATAACTATTAGTATACCCATCTGGTCCTGGGGCTTTTCCCTTAGGAAGATTCTTAATAACTTCTAGGATCTCTGACTGTTCAAAGGGCTTATTTAGTGCCTCTTGTTGGTCAGAACTAATTTGCGGGATGTTAATGTTATCTAAATAATTGCCTATTAGGGTAATTTTAGCCCTCTGTTCTACCAGGGAACCACCAAGCTCCGGATTTAGGTTATATAGATTTTTATAATAGTCCCGGAAAGCATTTGCAATTTGTTGGGAGGTGTATACCCTTTTACCTCCCCCGCTACTGTTAATGGCAAGAATACATTTTTTATTTGCACTCCTCTTCAGTTTCCTTGCAAAAAGGGAACTAGTTTTGTTATCATTTTCAAAATATAACTGCTGTAGTTTAAGGGCTTGTTTCTTATATTCCACATGGAGCATATAATTAATTTGCGCTTTAAAGTCAGCAATATTCTGTGAAATTGCAGTATTAGTTGGATCTAATTTACGTTGTGTCTCAAAATTATTAAGATCATTGAGTGTATTTTCCATTAATTTTCTAGCTTGTTTATCACGATGTGATCTAATACTAATCATCTCTCCTCTAATGACCGCCTTGTGTGTCTCCCAAACCAGGTCACTGTCAGATTCTAGGTCATCGTTAAAAAGAAAATACTCCTCTATAGCTTTACCGATCCTCTTTTGTATGACCGGATCGGACAGCAAGGTGTCGTCCATTCTCCATATATATTGGTGTATAGGGGAATGTGGCCATTCAAGTGAGCAACTGACCACTGCATGGTCGAACCAAGTATTAGGGTTAATCTCTATCTTAGTCACTGTAGCAAGGTTAGTAACGTCCAACATGAAGTAGTCGAGTCTGGAATGTTTGCGGTGTGGGTTGGAATAGAAAGTGTACTCTCTATTTTCCTGATGTATAATCCTCCATGCATCATGCAATGTAAGATTTTTAAAATTTTGTTTCACTGAGTTAATAACCTTGTGGGTAGTAGAGGACAAACCATTAGAATTATCTAAACCTGGGTTAAGAGTAAGATTGAAATCTCCCCCCCATGATAACAACTCCTTTGGTCAGTTCCAAAGTTATCGGCTAGATTTAGAGTTCTGCGGCCAAAGGGGAGCGTTAGCTACGCGTGCTTTTTTTCTCCCGCACCTTTTAAATAAGGCTGGTATTTAGAGTTCACAGAATGGCTGCGTTAGGCTCCAAAAAGGGAGCGTATAGCATATTTACCGCCACTGCAACTCTAGATACCAGCGTTGCTTAAGGACGCGGCCAGCTTCAAAAACGTGCTTGTGCATGATTCCCCCATAGAAAACAATGGGGCTGTTTGAGCTGAAAAAACCTAACACCTGCATAAAAGCAGCGTTCAGCTCCTAACGCAGCCCCATTGTTTGCTATGCGGAAACACTTCCTATGTCTGCACCTAACACCTTAACATGAACCCCGAGTCTAAACACCCCTAGCCTTACACTTATTAACCCCTAATCTGCTGACCCCGCTATCGCTGACCCCTGCATTTTATTATTAACCCCTAATCTGCCGCTCCATACACCGCTGCAACCTACATTATCCCTATGTACCCCTAATCTGCTGTCCCTAACCCCCGCCGACCCCTATATTATATTTATTAACCCCTAATCTGCCCCCCACAACGTCGCCGCCACCTGCCTACACTTATTAACCCCTAATCCGCCTCACTCCCGCCTCAATAACCCTATAATAAATAGTATTAACCCCTAATCTGCCCTCCCTAACATTGCCGACACCTAACTTCAATTATTAACCCCTAATCTGCAGACCGAATCTCGCAGCTACTGTAATAAATGGATTAACCCCTAAAGCTAAGTCTAACCCTAACACGCCCCTAAGTTAAATATAATTTAAATCTAATGAAATAAATTAACTCTTATTAAATAAATTATTCCTATTTAAAGCTAAATACTTACCTGTAAAAAAAACCCTAATATAGCTACAATATAAATTATAATTATATTATAGCTATTTTAGGATTAATATTTATTTTACAGGCAACTTTGTATTTATTTTAACCAGGTACAATAGCTATTAAATAGTTAAGAACTATTTAATAGCTAAAATAGTTAAAATAATTACAAAATTACCTGTAAAATAAATCCTAACCTAAGTTACAATTAAACCTAACACTACACAATCAATAAATTAATTAAATATAATACCTACAATTATCTACAATTAAACCTAACACTACACTATCAATAAATTAATTAAATAAAATACCTACAAATAAATAAAATTAAATAAACTAACTAAAGTACAAAAAATAAAAAAGAACTAAGTTACAAAAAATAAAAAAATATTTACAAACATTAGAAAAATATTACAACAATTTTAAACTAATTACACCTACTCTTAGCCCCCTAATAAAATAACAAAGCCCCCCAAAATAAAAAAAATGCCCTACCCTATTCTAAATTAAAAAGTTCAAAGCTCTTTTACCTTACCAGCCCTGAATAGGGCCCTTTGCGGGGCATGCCCCAAAGAATTCAGCTCTTTTGCCTGTAAAAAAAACACATATAATAACCCCCCCAACATTACAACCCACCACCCACATACCCCTAATCTAACCCAAACCCCCTTAAATAAACCTAACACTAAGCCCCTGAATATC
Source organism: Bombina bombina (assembly GCF_027579735.1). Taxonomy (NCBI): domain Eukaryota; kingdom Metazoa; phylum Chordata; class Amphibia; order Anura; family Bombinatoridae; genus Bombina; species Bombina bombina. The sequence continues at coordinate 920,188,908 of NC_069503.1, forward strand.
TCCCTACCTTGTCTTCACCTCACCGGGTCCCGATCTGTCCAGAAGAGCCTCCGATGTCTTGATTCAAGCTCAAGCGGGGGGCTGAAGAGTGACGTCCATCCTCGGGCTGAAGTCTGGATCCAAGCGGCGCCTGAAGAAATCCATCATCGGGCTGAAGTCGGAAGTCCATCATCGGGATGAAGTCTTCTATCAAGCAGCATCTTCAATCTTCTTTCTTCCGGAGCGGAGCCATCTTCTTCCCAGCCGACGCGGATCCATCCTCTTCTAACGACGCCTACTAGCCGAATGACGGTTCCTTTAAATGACGTCATCCAAGATGGCGTCCGTCAAATTCCGATTGGCTGATAGGATTCTATCAGCCAATTGGAATTAAGGTAGGAAAATTCTGATTTGCTGATGGAATCAGCCAATCAGATTCAAGTTCAATCCGATTGGCTGATCCGATCAGCCAATCAGATTGAGCTCGCATTCTATTGGCTGTTCTGATCAGCCTTTAGAATGCGAGCTCAATCTGATTGGCTGATTCCATCAGCCAATCAGAATTTTCCTACCCTAATTCCGATTGGCTGATAGAATCCTATCAGCCAATCGGAATTCAACGGACGCCATCTTGGATGACGTCATTTAAAGGAACCGTCATTCTGCTAGTAGGCATCGTTAGAAGAGGATGGCTCCGCGTCGGCTGGGAAGAAGATGGCTCCGCTCCGCTCCAGAAGAAAGAAGATTGAAGATGCTGCTTGATAGAAGACTTCATCCCGATGATGGACTTCCGACTTCAGCCCGATGATGGATTTCTTCAGCCGCCGCTTGGATCCAGACTTCAGCCCGAGGATGGACGTCACTCTTCAGCCCCCCGCTTGGGCTTGGATCAAGACATCAGAGGCTCTTCTGGACAGATCGAGACCCGGTGAGGTGAAGACAAGGTAGGGAGATCTTCAGGGGCTTAGTGTTAGGTTTATTTAAGGGGGGTTTGGGTTAGATTAGGGGTATGTGGGTGGTGGGTTGTAATGTTGGGGGGGGGGGGTATTGTATGTGTTTTTTTTACAGGCAAAAGAGCTGAATTCTTTGGGGCATGCCCCGCAAAGGGCCCTGTTCAGGGCTGGTAAGGTAAAAGAGCTTTGAACTTTTTTAATTTAGAATAGGGTAGGGCATTTTTTTTATTTTGGGGGCTTTGTTATTTTATTAGGGGGGCTTAGAGTAGGTGTAATTAGTTTAAAATTGTTGTAATATTTTTCTAATGTTTGTAAATATTTTTTTATTTTTTGTAACTTAGTTCTTTTTTATTTTTTGTACTTTAGTTAGTTTATTTAATTGTATTTATTTGTAGGTATTTTATTTAATTAATTTATTGATAGTGTAGTGTTAGGTTTAATTGTAGATAATTGTAGGTATTGTATTTAATTAATTTATTGATAGTGTAGTGTTAGGTTTAATTGTAACTTAGGTTAGGATTTATTTTACAGGTAATTTTGTAATTATTTTAACTATTTTAGCAATTAAATAGTTCTTAACTATTTAATAGCTATTGTACCTGGTTAAAATAAATACAAAGTTGCCTGTAAAATAAATATTAATCCTAAAATAGCTATAATATAATTATAATTTATATTGTAGCTATATTAGGGTTTATTTTACAGGTAAGTATTTAGCTTTAAATAGGAATAATTTATTTAATAAGAGTTAATTTATTTCGTTAGATTTAAATTATATTTAATTTAGGGGGGTGTTAGTGTTAGGGTTAGACTTAGCTTTAGGGGTTAATCCATTTATTACAGTAGCGGCGAGATTCGGTCGGCAGATTAGCGGTTAATAATTGAAGTTAGGTGTCGGCGATGTTAGGGAGGGCAGATTAGGGGTAATACTATTTATTATAGGGTTATTGAGGCGGGAGTGAGGCGGATTAGGGGTTAATAACTTTATTATAGTAGCGGCGAGGTCCGGTCGGCAGATTAGGGGTTAATAATTGTAGGTAGGTAGCGGCGACGTTGTGGGGGGCAGATTAGGGGTTAATAAATATAATATAGGGTCGGCGGTGTTATGGGCAGCAGATTAGGGGTACATAGGGATAATGTAGGTTGCGGCGGTGTACGGAGCGGCAGATTAGGGGTTAATAATAGTATGCAGGGGTCAGCGATAGCGGGGGCAGCAGATTAGGGGTTAATAAGTGTAAGGTTAGGGGTGTTTAGACTCGGGGTACATGTTAGGGTGTTAGGTGCAGACTTAGGAAGTGTTACCGCATAGCAAACAATGGGGCTGCGTTAGGAGCTTAACGCTGCTTTTTTGCAGGTGTTTGGTTTTTTTTCAGCTCAAACTGCCCCATTGTCTCCTATGGGGGAATCGTGCACGAGCACGTTTTTTAAGCTGGCCGCGTCCGTAAGCACCACTGGTATTGAGAGTTGGAGCCTAACGCACTGAAAACTCAGCCATTCTGTGAACTCTAAATACCAGCGGTATTTAAAAGGTGCGGGAGAAAAAAAGCATGCGTTAGCTACGCGGGTCGTTGCCAACAAAACTCTAAATCTAGCCGTAAGTCTGCACCTAACACCCTAACATGTACCCCGAGTCTAAACACCCCTAACCTTACACTTATTAACCCCTAATCTGCCGCCCCCGCTATCGCTGACCCCTGCATATTATTATTAACCCCAAATCTGCCGCTCTGTACACCGCCGCAACCTACATTACAGGATGGCCACACCACTGGTTTTCACTGTATTTGAAGCATAATATGTCTCCCCAAATCTATATAAAAAAGTTTTTGGTTCTCTGCCAGACACAAAATGCGTCTTCTGTAGAAAGACTATATCGCCTTTACGGCGTACAATATCTCTGATAACTATATTACGCTTATATGGACAGTTTAAACCCTTAGAATTAGCTGTAATAAAATTTAAATGTCTAGTTGTCTGTGTCATTATAGTAGGTAAGGGTGAGAACATCGATCTCTGATGGAATTATACATTTACTAGACTTAGCCCGGGGCACATATATCTGTGGGCAGGCTGGCGAACCTGTGGGTGTAGTAGCACCCATAAACTTAGTCAATACCTGGGTACATATCTGTATGTGACACTGTGGAACAATTACAAAACGTAACATAACACTCCATTTACAATAAAACAGAAATACATAACAAGAACAATAAAACAAACAAAAAACAATGAGTGCGTCATATTTCATGACAATAATAAGGGGGAATGCTCCACGCAGACTCCTCAATATATATGTGGTTAAAGAGATGAGAGAAAGTCAAACCTTAATAGCACAACAGCAGCAAAGTTCGACTTAATCGTTGGCCTTTGGCTTCAAGACCATTTAATTAAAATAGGAAGGGTTAGTTGCATTCAAATTTCTCCAGGAAACATGGTCCAGTTCTACCAGTTTGTAACTCCCTCTGTTCTGCGAATAAGTCACATGATGCAGGCCAAGTTTATGGAAGCTGTTGCTGTGCAAACATTAACAGCGCCTTAAAAGTAGGGCCTAAGATTGCATTACTATCAATAACTGTGATGATCTTACCCCGTCCAGGAGGTTGAGGAATATGCAGACCATAGAGTCCAAGTCTCAGCCAAGACTTCTTAACTTATGTATATACATAGGGGAATAAAGTTAATACAAACATTAATGAAAAACCTTAACAGGGACCTTCACGGAACAGGATCCCGTACTTCCATTTTGAGTTCAAACTGCACCATATAGGCCATAGCTACAGGTGCTGTCAGGGTATAAACTTATTCTAAAAATAAAAAGTATAATCCCTGTTTGCAGCATTATTAATAACTGTAAAGATCTCACCCAATCTAGTAGACAATAGAGAGTTCAGGTCACAGAGTCCATGTTTGATTCCATCTTCGGCGAGGAGGTTTTGGTGCTGCCTTTCTTATAGCTCACTTTCATCCAGCTTGAGTTCTTGGTCCTGCTTGTTGCTGGGTTGTCTGGAATGAAGCCTTTTATAGAAACATCTGAGATCTGAGGGGCTTGAAATTTAACATTTAGAGCCTTGGATATCATTTCCAGATCTTCAGATGACTTGTAGGTGTAAGAGTGTCCCTCATGTAAAATATGCAGGCTAAATGGGAAGCCCCATCTGTATTTTATAGATCTTTCTTGAAGAGCTTTGGTGATAAAACGTATATCCTTGCACTTCTGAACCATGACTGGGCTTAAGTCAAGGTATACTTAAAGCGAGTTGTCCAGATACATAATATTTTGGGATTTTCTGGATTGTTGCCAGATCCTCTCTTTGTCGGTGAAGCGTAGAAATTTTAAGATAACATCTCTGGGTGGAGAACCTGAGGGAGGCGGAGGTCTGAGGGCTCTATGAGCTCTTTACAATTCCATATCTGGAGCATGCGGATCCTGAAGTAAGAATTTGAAGAGGCCTTTGTTACGTTCTGTACTGTCTCTTTAATCCCAAGGCAAGGTTATATAAGTCTCCTCCCTATCCTGCCTCACTGCTAAGTAATTTGAAGTTGAAGACATAAGTGGCTGAACCTAACTTAAGCTTAGCCAGATTGAAGAGATTTCTACATTTTCTGAAAGTTGTTACATATTAGCAATTGCATCTCAGCTTAAATTCGTTAGAAACACTGTTGCCAAATCTCTAAACTCCTTGAAATACCTTACACGCTGTGTTCACAGCACTTGCTGTTCTCTGAGTTCTATTTCCATCCACAGACACCTGAAGCTGCAGCACAGTTAGACGCCAGCTGTAACACTCCCCCTGCACTTACCTGAAATGCTCACAGCACGCCGCTGACACGCTGAGCGTCATCTCACAACTCAGTCTAACAGGATCATACACCGGAGCTGCACGCTACCTATTGCGGTGCTTAACAACTTAGTTCATCCACTGCTTCTCTGCTATTATTAACCCCTTAATGACCACAATGTACCCTGTATGTCACTGGTCGTTAAGGGTTTTTTCAGGACATAATAGCACAAGTCTAGCAAGAAAACGCTATTAATGCCCTCCCTCCACCAGGCTTTGTGGAATAGAGCCGTCTCAATGCTGGTGGCAAGACCACGCTATAAAACAATCACGTCCCAAAAAAAGGCCAGCGACATACAGGGTACGTCGCTGGTCCTTAAGGGGTTAAACCCATGACCACTTTAACCAAGAAAAATCACGCCTTTAAATGGAATGAGCAAGCAGATGTTGCTTTCCAAACTCTAAAAAAGAGATTCATGACAGCACCTATCCTGCAATTCCCCGACCCAACATTACAATACGTGTTGGAAGTCGACGCCTCAGACCACGCAATCGGTGCAGTCTTATCACAATGAAGGACTTCTTCTCAACCTCTACACCCTGTATCCTATTTCTCTAGACTGATGAATAGTGCTGAACTCAACTATGGAGTAGGGGAGAAAGAATTGCTAGCGATCAAGGCCTCCCTAGAATTCCGGAGGCATCTGCTAGAGGGGACGCCTGCACCGATAACCATATACACAGATCATAGGAATCTTCAGTTCTTAAAGATCAACAAAACCCTCAGCTCACGCCAGGTAAGATGGAGTCTTTTCTTCAGTTGGTTTAATTATATAATAACCTACAGACCAGGAACCAAAAATGGAAAGCCTGATGCCTTATCAAGAAGAGACCCCAGACCAGATGACTATACACCTTCGGATAGCATCATACCCAGTGACAGGTTGATTGGACTTACCACTACAAGAAATTCCCTCCTTATGAAAAAGCAAGAAGAGGAATGCCCTACAGAGTCTTCGCACTTACATAAGGCTCCCAACGGACTCTGGTACAAAGGGAAACTTCTATATGTTCCGACCTCATTGAGACAAAATGTCCTAAATTCCACACATGATGCCCTCCTGGCGAGTCATCCGGGGTTACATAAGACTCTGCATCTTATACGTAGGGAATATTGGTGGCCACATATGATTCGAGATGTGAAGAATTACATTGCTTCTTGTTCTGTTTGCTCGCAGAACAAACACTCTAGACATCTTCCCTATGGTTGTCTTCTTTCCCTTCCTGTTTCCCGGAAAGACCCTGGAAGGCAATTGCCATGGACTTTATAGTAGAGTTACTCCCTTCTGGTAATCATAACATGATACTTGTTGTCATCGATCATTTCTCCAAGATGGCTCACTTTATACCTGCTATTGGGTTACCAACAGCTAAAGAAACAGCGCAACTTTTTCTGAAACACATAGTCCGATTACACGGTCTCCCGGACTCTGTAACAACGGATAGAGGTTCCCAGTTCACCTCCCGGTTCTGGACCAACCTTTGCAGTATACTCAAGATTGAGAGACGTATGTCAACCGCCTACCATCCTCAGACCAATGGTCTCTGCGAAAGAGCTAACCAAACCTTAGAGCAATTCCTGCGTTGCTACTGTTCATCTCAACAAGATGATTGGTTAACCCTGTTACCTTTCGCTGAGTTCTCATTCAATAACACAGTCAATAATTCCACAAAGGCTACCTCTTTCTTCATTAACTACGGATTCCATCCAACATGCCATTTAAACAATCACTCTGAAACGGAATCTCCTGTGGTTAATGAATTCCTCAATTCCATTGCACATGGATTTACGTCTATACAGGCTACTCTGCTAGAAGCTCAACAAACTCAAAAACGTTACTACGACCTTCGAAGATCGACTTCACCGCCCTACCAGATTGGGGACAAGGTCTGGTTGTCCACAAAACACCTAAGATTATCTGTACCATCCAAAAAACTAGCTCCTCTCTTCATCGGACCCTTCTCCATTGAAAAGGTCCTGAAACAAAACGCTGTTAGGTTGAGTCTACCTACCACCTACAGAATCCACCGGTCTTTCATGTTGCTCTACTGAAACCGTATAAGCAGATGAGACCGAATTCTTCTTCCCAGTCTACCCTCGTTCCTACGGCCCCTGATGACCTATACGAGGTCCAGTTCATTCTTGATTCACGATACCGACGAGGACGTCTGCAGTACCTAATCAGATGGAAAAACTTTGGTGCTGAGGAGGATTCATGGGAGCCGTCTTCCAATCTCTCAGCTCCACGCTTGATCTCTGATTTTCATCGTAAATAGCTGGACAGGCCTGGACCCTGATCCGCGGAGCGGCTCCTTGGGAGGGGTATCCTGTTACGTTCTGTACTGTCTCTTTAAGGGAATCCCAAGGCAAGGTTATATAAGTCTCCTTCCTATCCTGCCTCACTGCTAAGTAATTTGAAGTTGAAGACATAAATGGCTGAACCTAATTTAAGCTTAGCCAGATTGAAGAGATTTCTACATTTTCTGAAAGTTGTTACATATTAGCAATTGCATCTCAGATTAAATTCGTTAGCAACACTGTTGCCAAATCTCTAAACTCCTTGAAATACCTTACACGCTGTGTTCACAGCACTTGCTGTTCTCTGAGTTCTATTTCCATCCACAGACACCTGAAGCTGCAGCACAGTTAGACGCCAGCTGTAACACTCTTCCTGCACTTACCTGAAACACTCGCAGCACGCCGCTGACATGCTGAGCATCATCTCACAACTCAGGCTAACAGTATCATACACCGGAGCTGCACGCTACCTATTGCAGTGCTTTACAACTTAGGAACTCCTTGCTAGGACCATCACCGGTAGCACTCGGTTACAGTGAGTAACGCTTCTCCTGTCAAATACAAGTAGGAAGCTACTAATTAATAATCTATCTTCTGCTGTGAACAGTATATGCCTGCTTAATTACATTGTAACCTATGCTTGCTATAGTGGAATGTGCAGCAGCCCTACCCTTAACTTAAATCAATGTACACAAGACCTTATTTGCTCATTTCTATTACTATTTAACCCCTTATTTATCTCCTGGGTGGTTATTCGACTGGGCACTTTCTGTATTACTTTTCTATATGATGTATGTCTAAACTTTGACTTATTTACACCCTATTGGTTTTACCATTTCCATTTCTGACTTCTCTTAAGTCCCCTCATGTCAATGAGCAGAATCTTGACTCTCTTTGCTTAAGAGTCTAAGGTGAGGTGTGAGACTGAGTGGTATATAGATTGCATGCATTTCTTTGTTATAGAAATCTTATATGTCTTACAGCCTTGTAGATATTGTTGTAAATCAGTGAATGAGATAGCCTCAGGGATGCCCTTTATCCTTAAATTATTCTGCCTCCCCCTGTTGTCTAAGTCCTCCACTTTATCTTGTAATGCTTCTATTTGTGTGCTAGCAATATTGGTGTGTGTAGTTAGGTTATCATACATCGTGCTAAGAGAGTCCTGTAAATCTTCAACGTATTCCATATGGTGCCCCAGATCCTTAATATCTTTTTTCATGTTAACCAGTTCAGAGGTAATTAGTGTTTTGAGGGCGTCAAAATCTGCTTTTGTGGGCAGGTTGGCAATGTTATCTTTGAGCTCCCTTATGTTCTCTTCAGACATGGTGGTATGTGCTTGTGAGTCTTCAGAAGTAATCTTTGTCATTAAAGATTGGTCTGTCGAAGTCACAGGAGAAATAGCTGGTCCCTGAAAGAAGCTGCTTACAGATTTAATGTTGTTTGAAGAGGTTTTCTGAGCTTTGTCAGGTTTAGCAGACCTTCTGGACACGGTATTTATATAAGGCCTGTGAGCTGTACCTGCAAATCTGATATGCTTTATTAAATTTGCTGACCCTTTAAAGGCAAGGTGTTCAAGGTGTTTAAATATTGCACCCAAGCTTCTGCAAACAGATTAGGTAATGCTAGCGATTTGTGGAGCATCAAAATGTGTTACAGCTCATAAAAAGTCCTTCTGATTATAATGCACCTGAAAGGCCTTTGCGTTCCATTTTGAGCCTGTTAGTATTTTGTGCGTAGTTAACACTTTTAATGGCGTGGTGTCTGATAGATTCACCTTTCAAGTGGGTAGAACTGACTGTCACATATACCGCTTCATATTTCACCCCCTGAGAATAAGCAGCATCTGAGCCGTTAGCCCTTATAGATAAGTGTCATCAGTATTCTGTATTCTGCCATGAGCTGCGCCTCTGAAATGTAGCACCCGGGAGGATCAAGAAGCGGTACTTACATTGAGCTTATGTTTATTTATCCCGGCTAAGTGTGGGTATGTTTACCAGGTTTTATCCTACCTCTTACTCCGGTGTGCGGCTATATGTGCAGGAGCGCTTGAGTGAATGCACAGTGCAGGGGCTCCGTTTTAAGCCACATGCGTTCTAAGATGGCAGCTGTGATTCTCCCAAAGCAAACCTCCTTCCCCGTTGCTCTGCATAAGCCTCCTGGATAAGCCTCAAGCGATCCCTGTGATAGTAGATTCCTTTGCCTATCAAATTGGCATAATCTTGCCCTCTCATCTTGCCATCATTGCACAGAGTCTGGCACTGGCTCGGAGCTTCAGATTCCAGTGGCCATTCACCAGCATGGCCAAACTCCGCCCCCCAGGGTTTGGGTTTTTATTCAAATCTATTCATTGTTCCGAAGAAGGAAAATTTATTCAGACCAGTTCTGGATCTGAAATTTTTCAATCACTTTGTAAGGGTCCCAACTTTCAAGATGGTGACTATAAGGACAATTCTACCTTTTGTTCAGCAAGGTCATTATATGTCCACAATAGACCTAAAGGATGCAAATCTTCACATTCCGATTCATCCAGGACTCTATTATTTCTTTTCTAGACAAGCATTACCAATTTGTCGCTCCTCCATTTGGCCTAGTGACAGCTCCAAGAATCTTTTTCAAGGGTCTAGGTTCCCTTCTATCTGCAATCAGAGAGAAGGGTATTGCAGTGTTTCCTTATTTGGATGATATCTTGGTACTGGCTCAATCTTTTCATTTAGCAGAATCTCACACAAATCAACTTGTGTTGTTTCTTCAAAGACATGGTTGGAGGATCAATTTTCCAAAGAGTTTCTTGATTCCTCAAACAAGGGTCACCTTTTTAGGTTTCCAGATAGATTCAGTGTCCATGACTCTGTCTTTAACAGACAAGAGACAAATGAAATTGGTTTCTACCTGTCGAAACCTTCAGTCTCGATCATTCCCTTCAGTGGCTATGTGCATGGAAGTTTTAGGTCTCATGACTGCAGCATCAGATGCGATCCCCTTTGCTAGTTTTCACATGAGACCTCTGCAGCTTTGCATGCAGAATCAATGGTGCAGGGATTATACTTGGATATCACAATTGATATTCTTAAATCCAAACATTTAACTCTCTTTGTTCATCCTTCCTGGACTGTAATTTAAACAGATGCAAGCCTCACAGGTTGGGGAGCTGTCTGGGGGTCTCTGACGGCACAAGGGGTTTGGAATCCTCAAGAGGTGAGGTTACCAATCAATATTTTAGAACTGTGCTATTTTCAGGGTTCTTCAGGATTGGCCTCTACAAAAGAGAGAATAATTCATTCATTTTCAGACAGACAATATCACAACTGTGGCATATGTCAATCATCAGGGTGGGACTCACAGTCCTTTAGCGATGAAAGAAGTATCTTGAATACTTTCTTGGGCAGAATTCAACTCCTGTCTAATTTCTGCCATACATATCCTGGGTGTAGACAATTGGGAAGCAGATTATCTTAACCGTCAGATTTTACATCCAGGGGAGTGGTCTCTCCATCCAGATGTATTTTGTCAGATTGTACAGATGCGGGGTCTTCCAGAAATAGATCTCATGGCATCCCATCGAAACAAGAAACTTCCAAAGTTTCTTTCCAGGTCCAGGGATCCTCAGGCAGAGATGGTAGATGTGTTAACAGTTCCTTGGCCATACCAACCTGCTTACATCTTTCTGCCTCTAGTTCTTCTTCTAAGGGTGATCTCCAAGATCATAATGGAACAATTGCATGTGTTTCTGATAGCACCAACATGGCCTCACAGATTTTGGTTTGCGGATCTTGTCCGGATGTCAAGTTGCCAACCTTGGCCACTTCCTATAAGACCAGACCTTCTGTCTCAAGGGCTGTTTTCCCATCAGGATCTAAATTTGAAGGTATGGAAATTGAACGCTTAGTTATAGAGGTTTCTCTGACTCAATGATTAATACTATGCTACAGGCTCGTAAGTCTGTTTCAAGGAAGATTTATTATCGGGTTTGGAAAACCTATATTTCATGGTGTTCTTCTCATAAATTCTCTTGACATTCTTTTAGAATTCCTAGAATTCTACAGTTTCTTCAGGATGGTTTGGATAAAGGTTTGTCTGCAAGTACTTTGAAGGGACAAATATCTGCTCTTACTATTTTAATTCATAGAAAGATTGCTAAGCTTCCTGATATTCACTGTTTTGTTCAGGCTTTGGTTCGTATCAAGCCTGTTATTAAATCAATCTCTCCTCCTTGGAGTCTTAATTTGGTTTTGAAGGCTTTGCAGGCTCCTCCTTTTGAGCCTATGCATTCTTTGGATATTAAACTACTTTCTTGGAAAGTATTGTTCCTTTTGGCTATCTCTTCAGCTAGAAGAGTTTCTGATTTGTCTGCTCTCTCTTGTGAGTCTCCTTTTCTGATTTTTATTCAGGATAAGGCTGTTTTGCGGACTTCGTTTAAATTTCTTCCTGTGATTGTGAATTCTAACAACATTAGTAGGGAAATTGTTGTTCCTTCCTTCTGTCCTAATCCTAAGAATACTCTTGAAAGATCTTTACATTCTTTGGATGTTGTAAGAGCTTTGAAATATTATGTTGAAGCTACTAAAGATTTCAGGAAGACTCAGGGGAATCGACGCTTCAGAGAATTACAGCTCATTCTTCTAGATCAGTCGCCACTTTTTGGGCTTTTAAGAATGAAGCTTCAGTTGATCAGATTTGCAAAGCAGCAACTTGGTCTTCTTTGCATACATTTACTACATTTTACAATCTTTATGTATTTGCTTCTTCTGAAGCAGTCTTTGGTAGCAAAGTTTTTCAGGCAGCTGTCTCAGTTTGATTCTTCTGCTTTTGATTTAAGTTTCTTTCTTCCAATTTATGTGAAATTTATGAAACTTATTTTATTGTGTGGATTTTTTTTTTTTCAGCGGAAATAGCTGTTTTTATTTTATCCCTTTCTCTCTAGTGACTCTTCTGTGGTCTTCCACATCTTGGGTATTTCTATCCCATACGTTACTAGCTCATGGACTCTTGCCAATTACATGAAAGAAAACATAATTTATGTAAGAACTTACCTGATAAATTAATTTCTTTCATATTGGCAAGAGTCCATGAGGTCCACCCTTTTTATGGTGGTTATGATTTTTGTATAAAAGCACAATTTTATTTCCAGTTCCTCTTTTTGTATGCTTTTTTTTTACTCCTTATTTTATCACCCCACTACTTAGCTATTCATTAAACTGAATTGTGGGTGCGGTGAGGGGTGTATTTATAGGCATTTTGAGGTTTTGGAAACTTTGCCCCTCCTGATAGGATTGTATATCCCATACGTCACTAGCTCATGGACTCTTGCCAATATGAAAGAAATTAATTTATCAAGTAAGTTCCTACATAAATTATGTTTTTTTTAGAAGACAACCCAAAGTATTGATCTAGGCCCATTTTGGTATATTTCATGCCACCATTTTACAGCCAAATGCGATCAAATAAAAACAAAAGTTCACTTTTTCAAAGATTTTTTTCCCAAACTTTAGGTTTCTCACAGAAATTATTTACAAACAGCTTGTGCAATTATGGCACAAATGGTTGTAAATGCTTCTATGGGATTCCCTTTATTCAGAAATAGCAGACATATGGCTTTGGCGTTGCTTTTTGGTAATTAGAAGGCCGCTAAATGCCACTGCACACCATACGTGTATTATGCACAGCAGCTGTCTGCCAGTACCCAGTTTGCCATAAAATATGGTCATTTAAAAATAAATAAAAATTATTATAAAATGATTCAATATTTTCTGTAATCTAGCTGCCCCCCTCAATATGAAACCCTCCACCCCATCCCAGATCCCTTAGCTGAAAATTCCCACCCTCCCCAGTCCTCTCTCCCACCTTTGTATTGTGCCATAGTGTAGCGTTCCCACCTGCTCCTGCCCCCGTGCACTCTCCTGCCACAGCCCCTGTGCACGTGCGCGACCCCAGTGGCCCCACACATGATCCCGTCCCCCTCCAACGCACTTCCTTCACCGATGGCCGCCCACCTGCCTCCCTGCATTGGCTCCCACCCACCAATGATCATGGCCATCGATGGCCAATGCAGAGAGGGCCATAGAGTGGCTCTTTCTGCATCGGACTGCTAACAAATGTTAATGCAGGATGCTTCAATATTGAGGCATCACTGCAATACCATGAAAGTGGCTGGAAGTGATCAGGATCGCTTCCACCGCTTGGAAAGACTAACCACATACAGGGTACATCCTTGGTCGTTAAGGACCTTTTTTTGTAGGACGTACCCTGTACGTCGTTGTTCGTTAAGGGGTTAAACAAATTGAATGTATATGATTTATGTTTTTTTGCAATAGAAATACTTCAAATACCTTTGTTCTTCAATTGAAGTATTTCTTAACTCATCTTCGGCTTTAGGACAGTTGTCCTAATGCACCTTCAGGTTAGCATGTGAGCTAAAGCCAAAAGAGGCTTTTGTAGCACAACCCATAATAGTCTGAGGGGAAAGGGAAGTTAGCAGGGTCATGCTATCTGGCCTCCAGATGTATCCACTTGTAGTATGAGCACAATAATAGGAGCGCTAGTGATCTAACTTGCACTCTACTTGAAATCTATGCCTTAAATAGTACCCTTTTCACTATAAATTGAATATTTATCTGCTTTTATTTTGAGGCTCTATCTTTAGCATAAGTATAAGTAAATAGAAGGGACCATTCATGGATATAAAAAAGTTTGTGTGTCCCTTGGTTTAAAGCAAACACATTATAGAGCTTCACTTAAAAATGTAAATATAGTTAGTATGTCTGTAGATAAAGATTATGCAACTTGAAATCTCCAAATTTTGCTATAAAAATGGCTGGATTTGCCAAGTACATTTAGAGTTATTTACAGATGTTGCTATATGGATTGCAGACTCACTATACTTCTGCTAGCAAATTGGCTAATGTCTCACAAAAGCCAACTTGAATTGAATTGGGCTGTGCAATCTCACACATCTGAGAATAGACCTCACAAATTAAATCAAAGTTTAATTAATTTTATATTTTATATTTTGTATTTGTTTTTGTACAATTGTATACATAAGAGTACAACTTTAAAAGTTCTAATATAAATTAATATTCTTTGCTACAAATTTTACAAATTGTTAAGTCTAAAATGAATAACAGAAGCTCTAACAGAAGATTTTATTTTTCATCTCTTGTCATATATGTAAGCAACAGATATGTCAGTATATGGCCGGGTTATAATATAATATATTTAATAATTATCCTTTAAACTAAACCCCCAATAAAATGCATATACCAAACAATAAAATTAATGTAAATTCCTAAATTCTTTATATTAGTTAAAATTTATAGACACATTGAAATATATTTGTAGAAAACCAGATATGAATCAAAACTATACACGTTTAAACTGTTATAATATGCTATGCACAGCAAACCAAATGTACCTTTAGAACTAGCCTTATTCACAATTGAATTATATTACCTCACCATAAATGAAATATTACAGTATGGGTCAATAACTTCCAGACAACTATATTTTAACAGTGCTTAGTTAAACAATAGAACAATATACACTCTAATTAAAACACCAGAAGTTATATATATTCTAAATGTAAACAGCCAGTTTATATGCCAATTTATCTAAGCTGAAATAAGTTCTTAATTACCTACAGTTAATACAAATTCTAAAATATATTTATATATTTGCAAAGATAAATTATTAACATACAAAAGGCAAGCTTAAAGCTATACAGGACTACGAATATAAGTCTAAAATACAAATATGCTCTTTAAATCTATCAGTTGTAATTTAACTGCATCGACAATGAATATATTTGTTTTAAATATTACCTATATTAAGCAACCTCTTATACTTTACCAAAAATAATCAAATCCAATATTTCTCAACAGGTCCAATTCACAGCATAATACAAAATAAATATTTTGCAATGTGGATAAGAAGGGTAGCCCAATTTTGCTTATAGTGACCGGGTTCCAGGCAACAAGTTATCAGTCCAGTTCAGCAAAAGTTTTTAAGCCTATCTCCATGCTTGGGGTTAAATCATGTGATATAACCCCACCCCTTTTTGTTCTGTACCATCATTGGTGAATTGGTTAGGCCCTTCGGATCTTAACATCTCATAGGTCAACTTGGGAGACGCCTCCCTTAATTGGTTCCCTGGCAATGCATGGTTACTGGGGAAACGCATCTTTGTTAACAGTCAAATGTTTTGGCTGTAATTCTCGCAGCAGACAATGACAAACAGTTTAATTCAATTATTTCTATACAGTAAAATGACAGATTCTTGTATATTTTTAATATGTACACTATAATTTGATATTAATTAACTATCGCCTAGATTTGGAGTTCTGCGTTAGCCTTAAAATTAGCGTTAAGGGGTCCTAACACTGCTTTTTAATGCCCGCTGGTATTACGAGTCAGGCAGGAAAGGGTCTACCGCTCACTTTTTTTCCAGGACTCGAGGCTACCGCAAACCCCCTTACGTCAATTATGTATCCTATCTTTTCTATGGGATTTGCCTAACGCTGGTATTACGAGTCTTGGAAGAAGTGAGCGGTAGACCCTCTACCGCCAAGACTCCAACCGCAAAAAAAAGTCAGTAGTTAAGAGTTTTATGGGCTAACGCCGGAACATAAAGCTCTTAACTACAGTGCTATAAAGTACACTAACACCCATAAACTACCTATGAACCCCTAAACCGAGGCCCCCCCACATCGCAAACACTATACTAAAATTATTTAAACCCTAATCTTCTGACCGGACATCGCTGCCACCTACATTATCCCTATGAACCCCTAATCTGCTGCCCCTAACATCGCCGACACCTATATTATATTTATTAACCCCTAATCTTTTCTCCCCAACGTCGCCACCACCTACCTACACTTATCAACCCCAATCTGCCGACCGTACATCGCTGCCACTATAATAAATGTATTAACCCCTAAACCGCCGCACTCCCGCCTCGCAAACACTATAATAAATTTTATTTATATTTATATTGAAATTCAATCTGATTGGCTGATTAAATCAACCAATCAGATTTTTCCTACCTTAATTTCGATTGGCTGATAGAATCCTATCAGCCAATCGGAATTCAAGGAACGCCATCTTGGATGATGTAATTTAAAGGAACCTTCATTCGTCGTTAGTCCGTCGGAAGAAGAGGATGGCTCCACGTCGGCTGGATAGAAGATTGCTCCGCTCCACTCCGGAAGGATGAAGATAGAAGATGCCGCCTGGATGAAGATGTCTGCTGGTCCGGATGTCCTCTTCGGCCCGAATAGGATGAAGACTTCTGCCGGTCCGGATGTCCCTCTTCTGTCCCATCGGTTGCCGGCTGGCTGAAGACGGCTCAAGGTAGGGTGATCTTCATGGGGGTAGTGTTAGGTTTTTTTAAGGTGGGATCGGGTGGGTTTTAGAGTAGTGGTGTGTGGGTGGTGGGTTGTAATGTTGGGGGGTCTTGTATTTTTTACAGGTAAAAGAGCTAATTATATTGGGGCAATGCCCCACAAAAAGCCCTTTTAAGGGCTGGTAAAAGATCTGATTACTTTATAATTTAGTTTAGGGTAGGGAATTTTATTATTTTGGGGGGCTTTTTATTTTATTAGGGGGCTTATATTAGGTGTAATTAGATTAAAATTCTTGTAATATTTTTTTATTTTTTGTAATTTAGTGGGGGGGTTTTTGTATTATAGTTTAGTTTATTTAATTATATTTTAGTTTAGATGATTGTAGTTAATTTATTTAATTAATTTATTGATAGTGTAGTGTTAGGTGTATTTGTAACTTAGGTTAGGATTTATTTTACAGGTAATTTTGTAATTATTTTAACTAGGTAGCTATTAAATAGTTAATAACTATTTAATAGCTATTGTACCTAGTTAAAATAAATACAACATTGCCTGTAAAATAAATATAAATCCTAAAATAGCTACAATGTAACTAATAGTTATATTGTAGCTATATTAGGGCTTATTTTATAGGTAAGTATTTATTTTTAAATAGGATTAATTTATTTAATGATAGTAATTTTAGTTTGTTTTATTTAAATTATATTTAACTTTGGGGGTGTTAGGGTTAGACTTAGGTTTAGGGGTTAATAACTTTATTATAGTAGCAGCGACGTTGGGGGCGGCAGATTAGGGGTTAATAATTGTAGGTAGGTGGCGGCAATGTTAGGGAGGGCAGATTAGGGGTTAATAAGATATATTATAGTGTTTGCAAGGCGGGAGTGCGGCGTTTTAGGGGTTAATACATATATTATAGTGGCGGCGATGTCCGGTCAGCAGATTAGGGGTTAATAAGTGTAGGTAGGTGGCAGCGACATTGGGGGGGACAGATTAGGGGTTAATAAATATAATATAGGTGTCGGCGATGTTAGGGGCAGCAGATTAGGGGTTCATAGGGATAATGTAGGTTGCGGCGGTGTCCGGAGCGGCAGATTAGGGGTTAATAGTATAATGCAGGCATCAGCTATAGCGGGGGTGGAAGATTAGGGGTGTTTAGACTCGGGGTTCATGTTAGGGTGTTAGGTGTAGACTTAGAAAGTGTTTCCCCATAGGAAACAATGGGGCTGCATTTCAGACAGCTTAGCCCTCTTGTATCCTATGGGGAAATCGTGCATGAGCACATTTTTCCAGCTTACCGCTACTGTAAGCAACACTGGTATTGAGGGTTGAAGTGGAGCTAAATTTGGCTCAACGCTCACTTTTCTGAGGCTAACGCAGCCATTCAGACAACTCGTAATACCAGCGTTGTCTTAAGGGTGCGCTGGAAAAAAAAGGCTTGTTAGCACCGCAGGTCTTTACCGACAAAACTCCAAATCTAGGCGTATGTGTTTAATATTTATAGGATCATATAGTGTTATTTTCTCTGATCACTTCAATACCAGACATAAGCATATTTTTAATAATCATATTAATAAACAGTTACACTATTAATCATTTACTCTTCCTATAATCACAGCTTTCTGGCATTTTATTGCATCTCAATAGGAATGCAATGTATTTCATATTTCTAATGAATTTTGAATGCATGGCAATACCAGATGCAGATCTGGAATGAAAATAATAGTGTTGATTTTGAGACATTTTTAATCCTTAAAATATTCTATCTTTAAAAAGTAAATACATAGGTTAAGACATGTGTATATTTAATATGCTGTCTGAATATATATATATATATATATATATATATATATATATATATATATATATATATATATATATATATATATATATACATATTCATTTGAGTATTCCCTTATATTCATATAAAAACCCAGCAGATTACACATTGTTATACAAGAAACAAAATGATACCAGCTGTATAAAATTTTTTTTTAATTCAAATAGCTACACTGTAACATGTGTTTTTACCTGGCCAAACTTCCATTGTCTAGAATTTTTGGATTCAAACACAAGTTTATTTACAGGGTCTGATAAGTTATCATTATCTTGGGCAGGAAATCAACTTCAAAAAGAGCAGCCACATGGTGACATCTTCTTTCAAAATAACTGCCTCATCTGATTAGACCACATGTCTTTTCTTTGATCTCACCTGAATGCATTGTAATTAAGAAGAAGGGGTGTCTCACCCAACCAAACCAACCTCACATTGGATTTATAGTAGACATGTGCGATTCGTTTCGGATTAATTCGGAAATTCAGAAAAATTCAGTAAATTCGGAGATTCGGATCGATTCGAATTTCCGAATTAAAATACTTCCGAATCTACCGAATGAATCCGAATTAGCTGCCGTATCTACCGAATAAATCCGAATTAGCTCGGTAAATTCTGCATTGCCCAATAGGAAACAATGGGTCAGTTTCGGCTGAAAAAAAACCTAACACCTGCAAAAAAGCAGTGTTCAGCTCTTAACACAGCCCCATTGTTTCCTATGGGGAAACACTAAGTCTGCACCTAACACCCTAACATCAACCCCGAATCTAAACACCCCTAATCTAAAACTTATTAACCCCTAATCTGCCGCCCCCGCTATAGCTGACACCTGCATTATCTTATTAACCCCTAATATGACGCTCCGGACACCGCCGCCACCTACATTATAGCTATGTACCCCTAATATGCTGCCCCTAACATCGCCGACACCTACATAATATTTATTAACCCCTAATCTGCCCCCCCCAACGTCGCCGCAACCTAACTACAAGTATTAACCCCTAATCTGCGGACCGGACCTCGCCGCTACTATAATAAATGTATAAACCCCTAAACCGCCGCACTCCCGCCTCGCAAACCCTATAATAAATAGTATTAACCCCTAATCTGCCCCCCCAACGTTGCCGCAACCAAACTACAAGCATTAACCCCTAATCTGCCGACCGGACACCGCCGCCACCTACATTATAGCTATGAACCCCTAATCTGCTGTCCCTAACATTGCCGACCCCTACATTATAGTTATTAACCCCTAACCTTCCCCCCAATGTCGCCGCAACCTAACTACAAGTATTAACCCCTAATCTGCCGACCGGACATCGCCGCCACTATAATAAATGTATTAACCCCTAAACCGCCGCACTCCCGCCTCGCAAACACTATAATAAATTTTATTAATCCCTAATCTGCCCTCCCTAACATCGCCGCCACCTACCTACAATTATTAACCCCTAATCTCCCGCCCGCAACGTCGCCGCTACTATAATAAAGTTATTAACCCCTAAACCTAAGTCTAACCCTAACCCTAACACCCCCCTAACTTAAATATAATTTAAATAAAACGAAATAAATTTACTATTATTAAATAAATTAATCCTATTTAAAACTAAATACCTGTAAAATAAACCCTAATATAGCTACTATATAACTAATAGTTACATTGTAGCTATTTTAGGATTTATATTTATTTTACAGGCAACTTTGTATTTATTTTAACTAGGTGCAATAGCTATTAAATAGTTAATAACTATTTAATAACTACCTAGCTAAAATAAATACAAATTTACCTGTATAATAAATCCTAACCTAAGTTACAATTACACCTAACACTACACTATCATTAAATTAATTAAATAAATTAATCCTAATTAAAACTAAATACTTACCTGTAAAATAAACCCTAATATAGCTACAATATAACTAATAGTTACATTGTAGCTATTTTAGGATTTATATTTATTTTACAGGCAACTTTGTATTTATTTTAACTAGGTACAATAGCTATTAAATAGTTATTTACTATTTAATAGCTACCTAGCTAAAATAATTACAAAATTACCTGTAAAACAAATCCTAACCTAAGTTACAATTAAACCTAACACTACACTATCATTAAATAAATTAAATAAATTAAATACAAATACCTACAAAATAAATACAAATAAATACACTAACTAAAGTACAAAAAAATTAAAAAAGCTAAGTTACAAAAAATAAAAAAATAATTTACAAATATTATAAAAATATTACAACAATTTTAAGCTAATTACACCTACTCTAAGCCCCCTAATAAAATAACAAAGCTCCCCAAAATAAAAAAATTCCCTACCCTATTCTACATTAAAAAGTTACCAGCTCGCGGGGCGGAGCCAACTAGGAAACAGTACAGTCGCATATTCCAGATGCTCCGGCTCTAAGATTCATACATAGCGAAGTTAAGGACTGTTTCAGCTTAAATATTTGGACCTCCATCAAGACTATCTTACATAAGAGATTTGTGTGCCTATTTGCACGGAGGGATCTATCGGATTGTTTGAATTTCTCAATCTGGAGGCAAGTGTTGCTGCTGGGTGACTCTGAGGTCGGCCATCTTGGGCCTATCATCACATTACTATTCTCAAGCCCTGCGCTCTCCACTACCTCTAAATATGGTGACTGCGGAACAAATAATGGAGGACATACACTCTTTTATAGATAGATGCTGCGGTGTGTTTGAGTGCTTAGCCACTATGCCGCCTCGGCGGCCGGATGTCATACTTGCGGCTCATACTGATCACTCATCCACTAGCTTGGCTACTTTAGGAGGGGATGGCGCCTTGGGGCCCCGGCGTTCCTCATCCTCTGGACATGAGATTCTCAGCGTGGAGAGTGGACCAGTAGCGGCTCATCTGATCTGGGGAGAACTTGTGGCCATGACACGCCAGGTCAGTCAACCAGCACCCACAGTAGCTATTCCCCCAGCAGACGCGTTTACACATACAGCGCTTGGGCCAGCTATACATCCTGAATTCAATCCGCAAGAAATGGGGGCCAGAATATCTGAGAAACGCCGTAGGACCCTAGAGCTACGCAGAGCATATCCCGATACGGTAACTCAGAATTTACAGGCTCCTCTGCTTGCCTTAGCGATCACCTTGACAGTCCCACTGCAGCCTCATATATCATTCAGTACAATCTCTTACCTTTTGAGAGGCTGGGATCCCGGTGGTGACTTGGACTATCTAAAGCCTGACATTTAACCTACTCTAGAGATACTGTCCTGCAGTGTTTAAGTGGACTTGAACTTAGTAACAGAAATCAGCCATTGCTACGTTAGCAAAATGGATGTGAGCTCAATCTTTTAGGACACACTTCTGCAGCCTGCATGGTTACCTGTTCATATTGTTTATACTAATGCCCACGTAACTATATATTTACAGATCTCCTTGATAGCTTTTCCTCATCAAATCACAGTCTCATCTAGGTCGCAGTACTTCAGGGGAACATTTGTAAAAGTGGTGCTGCCTGGTCTCTTTACATGCAGAGCTTTACTTATTGCACGCTCTTGATATAATTTATGCCACATCCATGCTCACTATTTCGAAGGGCTCACTGATACTTCCCTGTTTCTTGTCTTATATTGACCTCCACAATGTATTAGTTGCATATTTGTTTATAAGTTGATATCACTATTTTAGTGTTCTCAATGTATGCCTGTGTTTAAGTTTCTCATTAGTGTTCTCTGAATCTCTAATGCTCCAGTCCAATTGTAGGTTATGCATATAATATGTGATTTTTAGGTTATTGGAACAGTATGAGTACCCTTCAAGTCTCTAGGACTATTGATCGCTAGGAAAACCACATCATAAATAGTTTTATGTACTTTGTCTTTTTTTGTATATTATCCTAACTAGAGATTGTTTTACTGTTTTGATGTGCCTTTGGGCTGTGCTAATACTTCTATCAAATAGTGGTCAGGCTGCCGCGGCCGAGGCAGCAGGACTCTTTTCCTCATCTTATCTGAATGACGCCAGCCCCAATCTACACTTATAAGTTATTCGGCAGGCTGCTACTCACATATACCATCAGCTTACATTCAGCACTTTCATTACAACTATTGACTATATGTAGTTCAATATGATACCTGCCCCCTATATATATACATATATGCATGCTGATTATTATATTCAAACTCCAACCTCCCCCCCTCACCCCCTCTTGTTGTTATTGCTGCTACTATTAGCAATAATAACATAATAATACATCTCCTACTTCAGGAGACTTAACTACACGGCTTATCTTGTCTATGCCGTAATCTGCCCATTTCTATTTTCATCTTACATTACCATACTAGCTATACCAGCTCTACTATGCTATTTATTCCATTTGCTTAGTTACCTTTAACCACAACACACCCACCTACTCAAGTACAATAACTATCTATAGCATGTATCCCATTAGACGCAAATACTTACATACTTTCCTTAAACCCTATCTAAACGTAAATAAGAAAAAGAGGTTCCATAAGTTAATTCCTATTTAGACTTTTGTCTTCCATCCATATATAAATTGTCGCATTGATATGTACCATTTGTGTTTGTTGTACTGACATATCTTATATAAGCTGTATTGTTTTCGCACAACCTCAATAAAATCTTTAAAAAAAAAAAAAGTTACCAGCTCTTTTACCTTACCAGCCCTTAAAAGGGCCTTTTTCGGGGCATGCCCCAAAGAATTCTGCTCTTTTGCCTGTAAAATAAAAATACAACCCCCCCAACATTAAAACCCACCACCCACATACCCCTAATCTAACCCAAACCCCCCTTAAATAAACCTAACACTACCCCCTGAAGATCTTCCTACCTTGAGTCGTCTTCACTCAGCCGAGCCGAATTCTTCATCCAATCCGGGTGATGTCTTCATCCTAGCGGGGGCTGAAGAGGTCCATCATCTGGCTGAAGTCTTCATCCAAGTGGGGGCTGAAGAGGTCCATCATCCGGCTGAAGTCTTCATCCAAGCGGGGGCTGAAGAGGTCCATCATCCGGCTGAAGTCTTCTATCAAGCGGCATCTTCAATCTTCTTTCTTCCGGCTCCATCTTCATCCCGCCGACGCGGAACATCCTTCCTCCACGACGAACTCCCGACGAATGACAGTTCCTTTAAGGGATGTCATCCAAGATGGCGTCCCTCGAATTCCGATTTGCTGATAGGATTCTATCAGCCAATCGGAATTAAGGTAGGAATAATCTGATTGGCTGATGGAATCAGCCAATCAGATTCAAGTTCAATCCGATTGGCTGATCCAATCAGCCAATCAGATTGAGCTTGCATTCTATTGGCTGTTCCGATCAGCCAATCAGATTATTCCTACCTTAATTCCGATTGGCTGATAGAATAACTAAATTATTAACCCCTAAATCCGCCAACCCCAACATCGCAAGCTACCTATTAAAACTATTAACCCCCAATCAGCCATTCACCCACAATGCAAACTACCTATTAAAGTACAATAAAAATTCCAATGGCACTCCTTTAATTAAATTGACCCTTTGTCCTTAATACAACCACTGAATCAGGCAAGGTGTGGGTGCTGTGTATTAATTTGATTGTTGCATTTGGAAAAGAGAGAATACACTTATAGAACTCCAGGGTCACAAGAACTAAGTATCTGTTAGGGGTAACATAGTGTAAACTTCACATGGAAGATGACAAAAAATGGGAAAAACAAAATTATTAATAAAACGTAACTTTTATTGGGGTACAATAAAATTAGGAAAGTGAATTTAAAAACACACTTAGGTACCTAACATAGTGTATATACTAGTTCAGTTACAGGGTAATCGAAGTATACGTATGTGTGTTATCCAATATAGTTGCTACTGCGTATATCACTAATGGTACTAAAGATAAATAATATCAGAACTACATTAGTATCTCAGGTATATATCCATTATTAGATAGAGGATCTTAAATTAGTGATGCACTGACAATGTTTGAAATGAGCTAGTATCCAGCCCTTATGAGAGAATGAGAAACACTGTATCGATAATTGGTCACAAAAGAGGTTTAAACTGTGGTTGGTAATTAAAGGGACAGTTTACCCAAAAATGTTCTCCCCTTTAATTTGTTCCCAATGATCCACTTTACCTGCTGGAGTGTATTAAATTGTTTACAAGTAGCTCCTTTACCCTTATATTGGCATTTGAAATTGTTAATTTAGCATGTGGTATCCCCACCTATTCTGAAAGTTTGTGGCCGCGCGTACCAGCTATAGATGAGCTTTGTAAACACAGCCAGCAGAAGAAATTACACTCCCAGTGTGATAAAGCAGAGATAAGGTAATAAAATGTTGATTTTCCATTGTTCTCTCAAAGTATTGGTGATTGTTTTAAGGACAGATATAAGATAAAGAAGCAGGTATGTGTGCACAATGTGATACAGTAATGAGATCTGATTATAACTACAAGCTCAAACTATTTTATTAGGCTGTGGCTTCAAAACACAAAATCAGAGCTTTAATATACAGAAATACACCTTAAAAAGCTAATTTTCATACATGTTTTACTCTGCAGTTGGTAAAAAAAGCAATTGTAAACACATTAAGGGAAAAACTATTTTACAGTATACTGTCCCTTTAAACTATGACTATAACAATATTGCTGGACACTCCCAAGCTATTGGCTCAATTGAGTATTAATGGTTACCTGCACTAGTTATCTAGGCTGGTTAGTGTAGCTACTGGGTGCTTAGGTTTGGTGATAACCCAAAACGTAATTATACAATAGTAATGGGATTGTGTTAATACTGGGGAAAGCCCACAATGCAATAAACCTATTAAAGTATTAACCCCTAAACTGCCAAAGCCCACAACGCAATAAACCTAACCCCTAACCTAACACCCCCTAACCTAACACCCTCTAACCTAACACCCCCTAAATGAACCCAAATTACCTAAATTACAAAATACTAAAGTTACTATTAAAATAAAAAAAACTAACACTACTTTAAAAATAAAAATAAACTAAGTATAAATTAAAGGGACAGTCTAATCAAAATTAAAATTCAGGTGTCGACTGTCCCTTTAAGCTACAATTACAGAAAATAAATAAATCTAAGATTACATAAAATAAAAAACAAAATGACCAAATTTTAAAAAATTATACATAATCCCTAGGAAAATAAAAAAGCCCCCCCAAAATAAAAACACCCCCTACTCTAAGAATAAACTACCAGTAGCCCATAAAAGGGCTTTTTGCAGGGCATTGCCCCAAGATAATCAACTCTTTTATAACAAAATACACAAAGTCCCCCTAACAGTAAAAAAATGGCGTCCCTTGAATTCCTATTGGCTGATTTGATTCTTTAAATTCAAATCAGCCAATAGGATGAAAGCTACTCAAATCCTATTGGCTGTTCAAATCAGCCAATAGGATGAAAGCTACTGAAATTCTTTTGGCTGATTTGAATTGCCAATATAATTTCAGTAGCTCTCATCCTATTGGCAGATTTGAACAGCCAATAGGATTTGAGTAGCTTTCATTCTATTGGCTGATTTGAATTTGAAGAATTAAATCAGCCAATAGGAATTCAAGGGACGCCATTTTTAATCGTGTACCTTGAATTCTCTATCCAGTGTATGGCGGAGATCGTACAAAGAGGATCCTGTACGCTGCATGGCTCCGCGGTCGCCGGTCTTCAGTTCCAGGGTCGCCGGTCTTCAGCTCCACGGTCATCGGTCTTCAGCTTCGCTCCATGTCGGATGTTCCTGGAAAAAGAAAGAAGAGGTCTCCGCTTGGGAGAAGACTTCACCGCCTGGAACAGGACCTTTTACGCCGGACTTTAGGAACGGTGAGTACCAACCTGGGGGTTAGACTTAGAGTTTTTTAAGGGTTTTTTGGGGGGGTTGTTTTATTTAGATTAGGGTGGGCAGTAAAAGAGCTAAATGCCCTTTTAAGGGCAATGCCCAACAAATGCCCTTTTCAGGGCAATGGGTAGTTTAGATTTTTTAGTGTTGGGTTCTTTTATTTTGGGAGGTTTGGTGGGTGCGGGGTTTTACTGTTAGGGGGGACTTTGTGTATTTTGTTGTAAAAGAGCTGATTATCTTGGGGCAATGCCCTGCAAAAAGCCCTTTTAAGGGCTACTGGTAGTTTATTCTTAGAGTAGGGGGTGTTTTTATTTTGGGGGGGGCTTTTTTATTTTCATAGGGATAAGGTATAATTTTTTAAAATGTGATAATTTTGTTTTTTATTTTATGTAATCTTAGATTTTTTATTTTATGTAATTGTAGCTTAAAGGGACAGTCTACACCTGAATTTTAATTTTGATTAGACTGTCCCTTTAATTTATACTTAGTTTATTTTTATTTTTTAAGTAGTGTTAGTTTTATTTATTTTAATAGTATCTTTAGTATTTTGTAATTTAGGTAATTTGGGTTCATTTAGGGGGTGTTAGGTTAGAGGGTGTTAGGTTAGGGGTTAGGTTTATTGCAATGTGGGCTTTGGCGGTTTAGGGGTTAAAACTTTGATACGTTTATTGCGTTGTGGGCTTTGGCAGTTTAAGGGTTAATACTTTGATAGGTTTATTGCGTTGTGGGCTTTGGCGGTTTAGGGGTTAATAATTTGATATGTTTATTGCGTTGTGGGCTTTGGCGGTTTAGGGGTTAATAATTTAGTTATTACTTGCGGTGTAGGTTTGATTGCGGATATAGGGATTAATAGTTTAATTAGGCATATTGCATTGTGGGGGGTTGTCAGTTAAGTGGTTAATACATTTATTATTAGTTGTGAGAGGGGGGATTGCAGATATAATGGTTTTACGTGTCAGGCGTATTTTTGGTAGGCGTGTTAGATTATATATATTTTTTTTACTTTTCTTATGCACCGGCAGTTTCTAAAGTGCCGTAAGTCACTGGCGACTCCAGAAATTTGTATTTACGATTATTTCTGGACATCGCTAGTTTATCCAACTTACAGCACTTTATGAACTGCCGGGGCTGTATATGTAATACCCCGATGAGTGAGGTGAAATTACGGGCGGCGCAGGTTGCAGCACCTGCGCTGAAGCCTGCGCCGTATATGTAATCTCGCCCGTGAAGTCTAAAGGGTGCACTTCTTATTCTCAGAACTAGAGAACCAACAGTTACAATTGGATGAAGGGAGCATAATGAAACATTTTTATATTACAACCTCAAAGTGTTTCATGGTCTGTTATTAGGGAACACTCGCTTCTTATGCTTACTATATGCGGCATCACAAATTAAAAATCATGCTCAATATAGTTGCCAAGAAATATTTCACTGCATATTATGGAAATACTGTACATTAAAGTAATCCAAATCCTGTGGTTATGGAAATACATCCATAAAGAAACACTGGTTAAAGTCAACATTTAAAGAGACACTGAACCCAGTTTTTTCTTTTGTGATTCAGATAGAACATGCAATTTTAATAAACTTTCTAATTTACTCCTATTATCAATTTTTCTTTGTTCTTTTGCCATCTTTATTTAAAAAAGAAGGCATCTAAGCTTTTTATTAGTTCAGACTCTGGACAGCACTGTTTTATTGGTGGATGAATTTATCCACCAATCAGCAAGAACAACCCAGGTTGTTCACCAAAACTGGGCCGGCTTCTAAACTTACATTCTTGCTTTTCAAATAAAGTTACCAAGAAAATGAAGAAAATTTGATAATAAGAGTAAATTAGAAAGTTGCTTAAAATGCCATGCTTTATCTGAATCACGAAAGAAAAAAATTGAGTTCAGTGTCCCTTTCAGTTCCCACTTAAATGTACAACTAGAGAAATTATTTTTTTTCATTCCAAATTGGGTTTTTAGAAACATTTAGAACATTTGCAATAAATTGGTTAATTTTTTCCCCAAACAGAAACATTTTTAACATCTTACATTTTATTTATTTTGCATTTATTATATATTTTGGAAGGAACTTTTTTTTTAATTATAACTTGTACAAATCCAGTAAAAGATCGTTGTAAAATTTTACTAACAAGAGAAATGTTATTCTAACCGCAAGTTTTATAAAATTGGCAAAGACTTCACCCTGAAACCGAATTGAAACTACGTGTTGGCTACTTCAGGAAGGCTGTCAATTTTGACTATGTATTTAAAGGGATAGTAAACCCAAATCTTTTTCTTTAATGATTCAGGTAGAGCATGCAATTTTAAGCAACTTTCTAATTTACTCCTATTATCAATTTGTCTTCATTCTCTTGATATCTTTATTTAAAAAACAGGAATGTAAAGTTAAGGAGCCCATTTTTGGTTCAGAACCTTGCTTATCGGTTTGCTAAATATAGCCACCTATAAGCAATCACTATCCAGGATGCTGAACCTAGAATGGTCTGGCTCCTAAGCTTTAAATTCCTGCTTTTTAAATAAAGATAACAAGAGGATGAAGAAAAATTGATAATAGGAGTAAATTAGAAAGTTGTTTAAAATGGCATGTTCTATCTTTATCAGAAAAGAAAAAAATTGGATATAGTATCCCTTTAACTGGACTCTACTGTGTGTAATGCATCGATAATCCACCAGAGTGCAGAAAACATGTATCAGATACTATGCAACTGTTTTTTTTTTTCAGGAGAACATTGATCATATGAGGTCTAAAAACCCGATGTATCAAATATGATACAAATGGTGTTGTAGAGTTAAATTCACACCTAAATTTCAAATTTTGTTTCCTTATACAAACAGTAAACAGAAACGGTGTGCAAGGACATCAGTGGTAGCGCTGCACATCAGTTCACCAATGCTGCTCACTTAGCAACAATTTAAAGGGACATAAAACTCAAAAAAATTCTCTTATGATTCAGATAGAACATACATTTTTAAACTAATTTCCAATGTACTCTTAATATCACATTTTATTTGTTTTTTGTTATCCTTTGTTGAAAAGCAAGACAGTAAGTTCAGGAGAGTGCACGTATGCTGGAGCACTATATGGTAGCAATTTTGCAACAATATAATACATTAGCAAGAGCACTAGATGGCAGCAAAATTTCCTGTAATGTAGTGACCCAGACATCTGCACGCTACCTATCTAGATATCTCTTCAGCAAAGAATAAGAAAAGAACAGAGACAATTCTATAATAGAAGTAAATTGTATTCTCTATTAGAATCATGAAAGGAAAGGTTTGAGTTTCATGTCTCTTTAAACAATTTAGTTCAGAAGGTTATAAGAGTTTGGAATGAAAACCTTAACTTCAAAAATGAGAGAGAGGGAGAGAAAAGTGTAATAAAAAAGTCCAATAAAAGTGTAAAATCACAAATATATAACACAATTGTTATACAAAAACAGCCTGTCTATGTTACAAGTGTTTAAACTTATTTATGTTGCACCATCCAATTAAAGTATTGAGCCTCGGAGAAAGGAATTAACACAGTATATCTAACCTCTGTGTTTATCTCTTCTGGCAGTCCTTCCTGCAGTCATAAACCAAATCTACTAACACTGCTCGCTAACTCTAGAACAGAACTATCCCCAGAAATGTAAGTTGAATCTATCTATCTATCTATCTATCTATCTATCTATCTATCTATCTATCTATCTATCTATCTACAGGGAGTGCAGAATTATTAGGCAAGTTGTATTTTTGAGGATTAATTTTATTATTGAACAACAACCATGTTCTCAATGAACCCAAAAAACTCATTAATATCAAAGCTGAATAGTTTTGGAAGTAGTTTTTAGTTTGTTTTTAGTTATAGCTATTTTAGGGGGATATCTGTGTGTGCAGGTGACTATTACTGTGCATAATTATTAGGCAACTTAACAAAAAACAAATATATACCCATTTCAATTATTTATTTTTACCAGTGAAACCAATATAACATCTCAACATTCACAAATATACATTTCTGACATTCAAAAACAAAACAAAAACAAATCAGTGACCAATATAGCCACCTTTCTTTGCAAGGACACTCAAAAGCCTGCCATCCATGGATTCTGTCAGTGTTTTGATCTGTTCACCATCAACATTGCGTGCAGCAGCAACCACAGCCTCCCAGACACTGTTCAGAGAGGTGTACTGTTTTCCCTCCTTGTAAATCTCACATTTGATGATGGACCACAGGTTCTCAATGGGGTTCAGATCAGGTGAACAAGGAGGCCATGTCATTAGATTTTCTTCTTTTATACCCTTTCTTGCCAGCCACGCTGTGGAGTACTTGGACGCGTGTGATGGAGCATTGTCCGGCATGAAAATCATGTTTTTCTTGAAGGATGCAGACTTCTTCCTGTACCACTGCTTGAAGAAGGTGTCTTCCAGAAACTGGCAGTAGGACTGGGAGTTGAGCTTGACTCCATCCTCAACCCGAAAAGGCCCCACAAGCTCATCTTTGATGATACCAGCCCAAACCAGTACTCCACCTCCACCTTGCTGGCGTCTGAGTCGGACTGGAGCTCTCTGCCCTTTACCAATCCAGCCACAGGCCCATCCATCTGGCCCATCAAGACTCACTCTCATTTCATCAGTCCATAAAACCTTAGAAAAATCAGTCTTGAGATATTTCTTGGCCCAGTCTTGACGTTTCAGCTTGTGTGTCTTGTTCAGTGGTGGTCGTATTTCAGCCTTTCTTACCTTGGCCATGTCTCTGAGTATTGCACACCTTGTGCTTTTGGGCACTCCAGTGATGTTGCAGCTCTGAAATATGGCCAAACTGGTGGCAAGTGGCATCTTGGCAGCTGCACGCTTGACTTTTCTCAGTTCATGGGCAGTTATTTTGCGCCTTTGTTTTTCCACACGCTTCTTGCGACCCTGTTGACTATTTTGAATGAAACGCTTGATTGTTCGATGATCACGCTTCAGAAGCTTTGCAATTTTAAGAGTGCTGCATCCCTCTGCAAGATATCTCACTATTTTTGACTTTTCTGAGCCTGTCAATTCCTTCTTTTGACCCATTTTGCCAAAGGAAAGGAAGTTGCCTAATAATTATGCACACCTGATATAGGGTGTTGATGTCATTAGACCACACCCCTTCTCATTACAGAGATGCACATCACCTAATATGCTTAATTGGTAGTAGGCTTTCAAGCCTATACAGCTTGGAGTAAGACAACATGCATAAAGAGGATGATGTGGTCAAAATACTAATTTGCCTAATAATTCTGCACTCCCTGTATATATCTATCTATCTGTCTGTCTTTCTATCTTCATTTGTTTATCTATCTATCTATCAGGGGCGCAATCCCATATACGGCGTCGTTTGCGGCGCAAGCGAGGGAACCCGCGTCGCCCGCAGTTTCAGGTCGCAACTCGAGCTATCCAATATACGGCGCCATCAGATGCTAAAGTGCCGTAAGTCTGACAAACCAGCGATGTCCAGAAATCTGCGTAAGTACAAATTTCTGGAGTCGCCAGTGACTTACGGCACGTTAGAAACTGCCGGCGCCTACAAAACCTGACTAAAGTATGAAATCACCCGCGCTGTCTAACACGCCTCCCAAACATAGCCCGACACGTCTAACCCTCTATCCGCTATCCCCCCTCACTATCTTAACAATAAAATATGTATTAACCCCTAAACCGCCGCTCCCGGACCCCGCCGCCACCTAATAAAGTTATTAACCCCTAAACCGCCACTCCCGGACCCCGCCGTCAGCTATATTAAATCTATAACCCCCTAAAGTGAGCCCCTAACACCGCCGCCATCTACCTTACCTACCCCCTAAAGTGAGCCCCTACCCCGCCGCCATCTACCTTACCTACCCCCTAAAGTGAGCCCCTACCCCGCCGCCATCTATTTTAAAATTATTAACCTCTAATTTAATCCCCCTACCCCGCCACCATCTATATTAAATTATTTAACCCCTAAAATACTAAACTATCCCTACCACTAAACCTAAGTCTAACCCTACAAATAGCCCTGAAAAGGGCTTTTTGCGTGGCATTACCCAAAAGTAAACTGCTCTTTTGCCAGCCCTTAAAAGAGCTTTTTGCGGGGCATGCCCCAAAGAAAACTGCTC
This sequence comes from Bombina bombina, assembly GCF_027579735.1. NCBI lineage: Eukaryota > Metazoa > Chordata > Amphibia > Anura > Bombinatoridae > Bombina > Bombina bombina. The sequence continues at coordinate 920,221,111 of NC_069503.1, forward strand.
TTTTACCAGCCCTTAAAAGGGCTTTTGGCGGGGCTTTGTCACAAAGTAATCAGCTCTTTTGCCTACAATCTAAATCCCTCTACACCGCTGCCACCTATAATAAATGTATTAACCCCTAATCTAATCCCCCTACACCGCCGTCACCTATATTAAACACATTAACCCCTAATCTAATCCCCCTACACCGTCGCCACCTATATTAAACACATTAACCCCTAATCTAATCCCCCTACACCGCCGCCACCTATATTAAACACATTAACCCCTAATCTAATCCCCCTACACCACCGCCACCTATATTAAACACATTAACCCCTAATCTAATCCCCCTACACCGCCGCCAGCTATATTAACCCTAATTATATTAGGGTTAATATAGTTAATATAATTATTATATAATATATATTAACTATATTAACCCTAATTATATTAGGGTTAATATAGTTAATATCGTTATTATATTATATATATATATATAAAGTATAATAACCCTTTCTAACTCTAACATCCCTAACTAAACTCTTATTAAAATAAATCTAATATTAATATTATTAATGAAAATATTCCTATTTAAATCTAAATACTTACCTATAAAATAAACTATACAAAACAAAAAATGATAAAATTGCGCTGTACCTCAAAATAATGTTATATATATTTGCAATAGGTTTGCAGAAATGTCCTTTTTGTTAAAAATTTGCAAATTGCAATGTTTCAATTTAATCAGATGGTGAAGAGAAACAGTACCTCTGATGGAAGATAAAACCAAAACGACTTCCTGTGCTCAGGGATAATTAGCAATGTTATTACAAATGATTCCAAGTTGATTCCAAATGGTTAATTTCCAGGATCCCTTTGGTTCCAGGGAAAAACACTGCGCCCAAGCCTTGCTGCCTTTAATCTAGCCTGGTATTCCCAAACCAGGGCTTCGTGTGCAGGAACAGATGTATATGTAAAGAGAAAAGATGGCGCAAAAGGCAGGACTCAAGTGAAAGCATTTAATGACATAGTATATTACACATACATATATGCACTTACAAGATTAAAATGAATTTGCTGCAATTAGGAGGATCATAGGTGGTACAGATCTTAATGCTTCCCACAGCCGGCTTGTTTGTAAATGCCGAGCGCTGCTACACTGGATGTAACTGGCAGGTAAGTCCGGATACCTTGTCAGCAAGTCCTGTGGCTGTTGTGGGTGCAGGATACCGAGACCTCTGTGTCCAACCTGAATTGTCAGTTCAATACCCTGACGTGTTTCCCCCGGTCAGCGGCCGGGCTTCTTCAAGAGGGATAAAACGGATTTTTATCCCTCTTGAAGAAGCCCGGCCGCTGACCGGGGGAAACGCGTCAGGGTATTGAACTGACAATTCAGGTTGGACACAGAGGTCTCGGTATCCTGCACCCACAACAGCCACAGGACTTGCTGACAAGGTATCCGGACTTACCTGCCAGTTACATCCAGTGTAGCAGCGCTCGGCATTTACAAACAAGCCGGCTGTGGGAAGCATTAAGATCTGTACCACCTATGATCCTCCTAATTGCAGCAAATTCATTTTAATCTTGTAAGTGCATATATGTATGTGTAATATACTATGTCATTAAACGCTTTCACTTGAGTCCTGCCTTTTGCGCCATCTTTTCTCTTTACATATACACCTATAAAATAAACCCTAAGATAGCTACAATGTAATTAATAATTACATTGTAGCTATTTTAGGGTTTATATTTATTTTACAGGTAACTTGGTATTTATTTTAACTAGGTACAATAGCTACCTTGTCTTCACCCAACCGGGCCGAACTCCTCATCCGATCCGGGCGATGTCTTTATCCAAGCGGCAGCAAAGTCTTCTTCCATTCGGCGGCATCTTCCATCAAGCGGCATCTTCAATCTTCTTTCTTCGCTCCTCCGACGTGGAGCATCCATCCCGGCCGACGACTGAACGACAAATGAGGTACCTTTAAATGACGTCATCCAAGATGGCGTCCGTCGAATTCTGATTCCCAATCGGAATTAAGGTAGAAAAATCTGATTGGCTGATTGAATCAGCCAATCAGATTCAAGTTCAATCCGATTGGCTGAACCAATCAGCCAATCAGATTGAGCTTGCATTCTATTGGCTGTTCCGATCAGCCAATAGAATGCGAGCTCAATCTGATTGGCTGATTCAATCAGCCAATCAGATTTTTCCTACCTTAATTCCGATTGGCTAATAGAATCCTATCAGCCAATCGGAATTCGACGGACGCCATCTTGGATGACGTCATTTAAAGGTACCTCATTCGTCGTTCAGTTGTCGGCCGGGATGGATGCTCCGTGTCGGAGGAGTGAAGAAAGAAGATTGAAGATGCCGCTTGATGGAAGATGCTGCCGGATGGAAGAAGACTTTGCTGCCGCTTGGATAAAGACATCGCCGGGATGAAGACTTCTTCTTTTGCCGCTTGGATAAAGACATTGCCCGGATCGGATGAGGAGTTCGGCCCGGTTGGGTGAAGACAAGGTAGGGAGATCTTCAGGGGGGTAGTGTTAGGTTTTTTTAAGGGGGGTTTGGGTGGGTTTAGAATAGGGGTATGTGGGTGGTGGGTTGTAATGTTGGGGGGGTGTTGTGTTCTTTTTTTTACAGGCAAAAGAGCTGTTAACTTGGGGTAAATACCCTGCAAAAAGCCCTTTTAAGGGCTGGTACAGAGCTGGGTATTTTATAATTTAGAATAGGGTAGGGAATTTTTTATTTTGGGGGGCTTTATTATTTTATTAGGGGGCTTAGAATAGGTGTAATTAGCTTAAAATTGCTGTAATCTTTTTTTTGTGTAATTTAGTGGGGTTTTTTGTAATTTAGTTTAGTTTATTTAATTGTATTTTAAGATAGATATTTGTAGTTTATTTAATTTATTGATAGTGTAGGTGTATTTGTAACTTAGGTTAGGATTTATTTTACAGGTAATTGGGTAATTATTTTAACTAGGTAGCTATTAAATAGTTAATAACTATTTAATAGCTATTATACCTAGTTAAAATAATTAACAATTTACCTGTAAAATAAATATAAACCCTAACATAGCTACAATGTAATTATTAATTACATTGTAGCTATCTTAGGCCTAGATTTAGAGTTCGGCGGTAAAAGGGCTGTTAACGCTCCGCGGGTTTTTTTCTGGCCGCACCATAAATTTAACTCTGGTATCGAGAGTTCAAACAAATGCTGCGTTAGGCTCCAAAAAAGGAGCGTAGAGCATTTTTACCGCAAATGCAACTCTCGATACCAGAGTTGCTTACGGACGCGGCCGGCCTCAAAAACGTGCTCGTGCACGATTCTCCCATAGGAAACAATGGGGCTGTTTGAGCTGAAAAAAAACCTAACACCTGGAAAAAAGCAGCGTTCAGCTCCTAACGCAGCCCCATTGTTTCCTATGGGGAAACACTTCCTACGTCTGCACCTAACACCCTAACATGTACCCCGAGTCTAAACACCCCTAACCTTACACTTATTAACTCCTAATCTGCCGCCCCCGCTATCGCTGACCCCTGCATTACACTTTTAACCCCTAATCTGCCGCTCCGTAAACCGCCGCCACCTACGTTATCCCTATGTACCCCTAATCTGCTGCCCTAACATTGCCGACCCCTATGTTATATTTATTAACCCCTAATCTGCCCCCCACAACGTCGCCGACACCTGCCTACACTTATTAACCCCTAATCTGCCGAGCGGACCTGAGCGCTACTATAATAAAGTTATTAACCCCTAATCCGCCTCACTAACCCTATCATAAATAGTATTAACCCCTAATCTGCCCTCCCTAACATCGCCAACACCTACCTTCAATTATTAACCCCTAATCTGCCGACCGGAGCTCACCGCTATTCTAATAAATGTATTAACCCCTAAAGCTAAGTCTAACCCTAACACTAACACCCCCCTAAGTTAAATATAATTTTTATCTAACGAAATAAATTAACTCTTATTAAATAAATGATTCCTATTTAAAGCTAAATACTTACCTGTAAAATAAATCCTAATATAGCTACAATATAAATTATAATTATATTATAGCTATTTTAGGATTAATATTTATTTTACAGGCAACTTTGTAATTATTTTAACCAGGTACAATAGCTATTAAATAGTTAAGAACTATTTAATAGTTACCTAGTTAAAATAATAACAAATTTACCTGTAAAATAAATCCTAACCTAAGATATAATTAAACCTAACACTACCCTATCAATAAAATAATTAAATAAACTACCTACAATTACCTACAATTAACCTAACACTACACTATCAATAAATTAATTAAACACAATTGCTACAAATAAATAAAATTAAATAAACTATCTAAAGTACAAAAAATAAAAAAGAACTAAGTTACAGAAAATAATAAAATATTTACAAACATAAGAAAAATATTACAACAATTTTAAACTAATTACACCTACTCTAAGCCCCCTAATAAAATAACAAAGCCCCCCAAAATAAAAAATTCACTACCCTATTCTAAAATACAAATATTACAAGCTCTTTTACCTTACCAGCCCTGAACAGGGCCCTTTGCGGGGCATGCCCCAAGAATTTCAGCTCTTTTGCCTGTAAAAAAAAACATACAATACCCCCCCCCCAACATTACAACCCACCACCCACATACCCCTAATCTAACCCAAACCCCCCTTAAATAAACCTAACACTACCCCCCTGATGATCTTCCTACCTTGTCTTCACCATGCCAGGTTCACCGATCCGTCCTGGCTCCAAGATCTTCATCCAACCCAAGCGGGGGCTAGACATCCACTGAAGAAGTCCAGAAGAGGGTCCAAAGTCTTCCTCCTATCCGGCAAGAAGAGGACATCCGGACCGGCAAACATCTTCTCCAAGCGGCATCTTCTATCTTCTTCCATCCGATGACGACCGGCTCCATCTTGAAGACCTCCAGCGCGGATCCATCCTCTTCTTCCGACGACTAGACGACGAATGACGGTTCCTTTAAGGGACGTCATCCAAGATGGCGTCCCTCGAATTCCGATTGGCTGATAGGATTCTATCAGCCAATCGGAATTAAGGTAGGAATTTTCTGATTGGCTGATGGAATCAGCCAATCAGAATATAGTTCAATCCGATTGGCTGATCCAATCAGCCAATCAGATTGAGCTCGCATTCTATTGGCTGATCGGAACAGCCAATAGAATGCGAGCTCAATCTGATTGGCTGATTGGATCAGCCAATCGGATTGAACTATATTCTGATTGGCTGATTCCATCAGCCAATCAGAAAATTCCTACCTTAATTCCGATTGGCTGATAGAATCCTATCAGCCAATCGGAATTCGAGGGACGCCATCTTGGATGACGTCCCTTAAAGGAACCGTCATTCGTCGTCTAGTCGTCGGAAGAAGAGGATGGATCCGCGCTGGAGGTCTTCAAGATGGAGCCGGTCGTCATCGGATGGAAGAAGATAGAAGATGCCGCTTGGAGAAGATGTTTGCCGGTCCGGATGTCCTCTTCTTGCCGGATAGGAGGAAGACTTTGGACCCTCTTCTGGACTTCTTCAGTGGATGTCTAGCCCCCGCTTGGGTTGGATGAAGATCTTGGAGCCAGGACGGATCGGTGAACCTGGCATGGTGAAGACAAGGTAGGAAGATCATCAGGGGGGTAGTGTTAGGTTTATTTAAGGGGGGTTTGGGTTAGATTAGGGGTATGTGGGTGGTGGGTTGTAATGTTGGGGGGGGGTATTGTATGTTTTTTTTTACAGGCAAAAGAGCTGAAATTCTTGGGGCATGCCCCGCAAAGGGCCCTGTTCAGGGCTGGTAAGGTAAAAGAGCTTGTAATATTTGTATTTTAGAATAGGGTAGGGAATTTTTTATTTTGGGGGGCTTTGTTATTTTATTAGGGGGCTTAGAGTAGGTGTAATTAGTTTAAAATTGTTGTAATATTTTTCTTATCTTTGTAAATATTTTATTATTTTCTGTAACTTAGTTCTTTTTTATTTTTTGTACTTTAGATAGTTTATTTAATTTTATTTATTTGTAGCAATTGTGTTTAATTAATTTATTGATAGTGTAGTGTTAGGTTAATTGTAGGTAATTGTAGGTAGTTTATTTAATTATTTTATTGATAGGGTAGTGTTAGGTTTAATTATATCTTAGGTTAGGATTTATTTTACAGGTAAATTTGTTATTATTTTAACTAGGTAACTATTAAATAGTTCTTAACTATTTAATAGCTATTGTACCTGGTTAAAATAATTACAAAGTTGCCTGTAAAATAAATATTAATCCTAAAATAGCTATAATATAATTATAAATTATATTGTAGCTATATTAGGATTTATTTTACAGGTAAGTATTTAGCTTTAAATAGGAATTATTTATTTAATAAGAGTTAATTTATTTCGTTAGATAAAAATTATATTTAACTTAGGGGGGTGTTAGTGTTAGGGTTAGACTTAGCTTTAGGGGTTAATACATTTATTAGAATAGCGGTGAGCTCCGATCGGAAGATTAGGGGTTAATAATTGAAGGTAGGTGTCGGCGATGTTAGGGAGGGCAGATTAGGGGTTAATACTATTTATGATAGGGTTAGTGAGGCGGATTAGGGGTTAATAACTTTATTATAGTAGCTCTCAGGTCCGCTCGGCAGATTAGGGGTTAATAAGTGTAGGTAGGTGTCGGCGACGTTGTGGGGGGCAGATTAGGGGTTAATAAATATAACATAGGGGTCGGCGATGTTAGGGGTAGCAGATTAGGGGTACATAGGAATAACGTAGGTGGCGGCGATTTGCGGTCGGAAGATTAGGGGTTAATTATTTTAAGTAGCTTGCGGCGACGTTGTGGGGGGCAAGTTAGGGGTTAATAGATATAATACAGGGGTCGGCGGTGTTAGGGGCAGCAGATTAGGGGTACATAAGTATAACGTAGGTGGCGGTCGGCAGATTAGGGGTTAAAATTTTTAATCGAGTGGCGGCGATGTGGGGGGACCTCGGTTTAGGGGTACATAGGTAGTTTATGGGTGTTAGTGTACTTTAGGGTACAGTAGTTAAGAGCTTTATAAACCGGCGTTAGCCAGAAAGCTCTTAACTCCTGCTATTTTCAGGCGGCTGGAATCTTGTCGTTAGAGCTCTAACGCTCACTGCAGAAACGACTCTAAATACCGGCGTTAGGAAGATCCCATTGAAAAGATAGGCTACGCAAATGGCGTAGGGGGATCTGCGGTATGGAAAAGTCGCGGCTGTAAAGTGAGCGTTAGACCCTTTAATCACTGACTCTAAATACCAGCGGTAGCCCAAAACCAGCGTTAGGAGCCTCTAACGCTGGTTTTGACGGCTACCGCCGAACTCTAAATCTAGCCGTTAGGGTTTATTTTATAGGTAAGTATTTAGATTTAAATAGGAATATTTTAGTTTATAATATGAATTAGATTTATTTAATAAGAATTTAGTTAGGGTGTTAGGGTTAGATAGAGTTAATATAGTTAATATAAATACTATAGTAACTATATTACCTATATTAACCCTAATATAATTAGGGTTAATATAGTTAATATATATATAATGTAATAACTATATTAACTATAATATACTTAGAGTTAATATAGATAATATAGCTGGCGGCGGGGTAGGTAGATTAAATTAGGGGTTAATAATTTTAATATAGATGGCGGCGGTGTAAGGGGCTTACATTAGGGGTTAATACTATTAATATAGGTGGCAGCGGTGTAGGGAGGGCAGGTTATAGGGCAAAAGAGCTGTTTACTTTGGGACAAAGCCCCGCAAAAGGCCCTTTTAAGGGCTGGTAATAGAGCTTATTACTTTAGGGATATTAGATTAGGGGTTAATAATATTAATATAGCTGGCGGCGGCATAGGGGGATTAGATTAGGGGTTAATAATTTTTATATAGGTGGCGGCGGTGTAAGGGATCACATTAGGGGATAGATAAGGTAGATGGCGGCGGCGGTGTAAGAGGTCAGGTTAGGGGATAGATAAGGTAGATGGCGGCGGTGTAAGGGGTTCACATTAGGGGATAGATAAGGTAGATGGCGGCGGTGTAAGGGGTCAGATTAGGGGATAGATAAGGTAGATGGCGGTGGTGTAAGGGGTTAGATTTGGGGATAGATAAGGTAGATGGCGGCGGTGTAAGGGTTTCACATTAGGGGATAGATAAGGTAGATGGCGGCGGTGTAAGGGGTCAGATTAGGGGATAGATAAGGTAGATGGCGGCGGTGTAAGGGGTTCACATTAGGGGATAGATCAGGTAGATGGCGGCGGTTTTAGGGGTTCACATTAGGGGATAGATCAGTTAGATGGTGGCGGTTTTAGGGGTTCACATTAGGGGATAGATCAGTTAGATGGTGGCGGTTTTAGGGGCTCACAGTAGGGGGTTAGTTTATGTAGACGGCGGTGGGGTCCGGGAGCGGCGGTTTAGGGGTTAAATACTTTATTAGGGATTGCGGCGGGGGATCGCAGTTGACAGGTAGATAGACATTGTGCATGCGTTAGGTGTTAGGTTTTATTTTGCAGGTAGTTTAGGTAGTTACGGGGCTCCAATAGTCAGCGTAAGGCTTCTTACGGCTGCTCTTTGTGGCGAGGTGAAAATGGAGTAAGATTTCTCAATTTTCGCCACGTAAGTCCTTACGCTGTATATTGGATACCAAACTGCGCGGGTTTGGTATACCTGTCTATGGCCAAAAAAACTACGGCCGACGGCAGAAATATACGAGCGTAACTTCTAGGTTACGCCGTATATAGGATACCAAACCCGCACAGATTTTGGCATCGCCGGCTTTTGCGAGCAACGATTTATATTGGATCGAGCCCCATCTATCTATATATCAATCTATCTATCATTGTCTATTTATCATTGTCTGTCTATCTATCATTGTCTATCTATCTATCTATCTATCTATCTATCTATCTATCTATCTATCTCTATCTATCTATCTATCATGTATCTGTCCTACTCTATTCTATTCTGTTTTCTCTCAGCACCAAATTCTTCCAAAGCGAGAGAGCAAAGTAGAATGAACAGTCACAGGTCCTGTTCCCCACAATGGGCTAAATTATGAGTGGAGTACTATCGTTAGCGTGAGAAACGTAAACTCGATCATGAGATTGTGGGGTTTTTTTACACTCAAATCCATATTACAAATGGCTCGCTGTTAAATTTCCTGTAAATTAATTTATGTGAACTCGCTGCATATTTTCTTTGGGTGGCATTGAGCAGCAATGTTCGCTTGTATTACAAGTTAAAAGTAAATGCGATCACTCTAATGCAATCACTTTTAAGACAACTTTTTACACAACCTGAAAGTTTGCATAAAAAGTTTGGCCGCAGGAATCAATTGCACTACACCAGGGGTGGGTAGACTTTTGTAAGGTAAGGGCTACCTCTAATTTTATTCCAAGTGACGTGGTCACCTAACTAAAAAAACAAAAAACAGTTGTTGGCACAGATAGGACCTGCTGGCTGAAAATTGTATTTTGACCTCAAATAGGACCTGCTAGCTGAAAACGTTATTTTTGCCACAAATAATACAGCTTTAAAAATCAGCTGCGCTCTTGAATAATAAATACAGCCTCGCTCTTTACTTACTGTGAGAGCTCTCTCTTTATGTGAAGAGTCTGTACTATGGACTGATCGCTCTTGAGACAAAAAGTAGGAGAGTTTGGGACAGGCAATAACCAAAGCTGGGGCAGCGAGTTCAGCTACAGCCGTCATAGACTCATAGCCGATTCCAAAAGTCTGCATAAGAGAAACATTTCTCATACATCTATGGTGGCGAGGCTCTTCACTCTATCTAATCTAGATGTGTGAGAAATGTTTATCTTATTATGCAGACTTTTAAAATCTTCCAGGCGGTCACCTCAAAATTGACCCACTGGTTGACCGCAATCTACCTCTTGCCCACCCCATGCACTACACTCTATTAATTACTAAACCAGCACACTCCCACACCGCAAATGACCACACTACATTATTAACCCTTAAACCTTCACAACCCCCCACTGCAAAGTAACCCATTATACTATTAACCCCTAAACCACCACAACCCCCACTACAAAGTAACCCACTACACTATTAACCCCTAAACCACCACAACCCCATTGCAAAATACCCCTCTACACTATTAACCCCACAAACAGCCACAACCGCCATCGTAAAATACCCATTAACCTCTAAATCTCCTAACCAGCTAACCCCATTCACACCCCTAACCTAACACCCCCTAACTTACCAAAATAGAAAAACCTAACATTACTTGAAGAAAACAAAAAACTAACATTGCACAAAAAAATTAAAAACTAACATTACATTAAAAAAGCAAGCATTAAAGAAAATAAAAAAACAGTTATGCCTATTCTAAAACTAAAGCCCCTCTTAAAAAAAAACACCCCAAAATAAAAAACCCTATAGTGAAGAATGTGGTGTCTTATTTTGTGAAAAAGATCTAAATCATTTTAGGGCAATGCCCTACAAAAAGCCCCTCTAAGGACTATTGGTATAGTTTAGTTTAGTGATAGTAAAGGTTTTTTTTTTTTTTTATTTATTTATTTATTTTTAAAGTGGGCCTTTAGTTTAAAAATAGGCATAACTGTTTGTTTTTTATTTGGTATTTTTTTTCTTCTGTAAAGGTAGATTTTTTTTTTATTTCTGTAATGGTACCATCTATTTTCCAGTAATGTTAGTATTTTTAGGTAAGTTAGGGGGTGTTCTTTTAGGGATGTTAGGGGGATTTGCTGGTTAGGGGGTTTAGAGGTTAGGGGGTATTTTACGATTGGGTAGGGTGTAGGGGTTAAAAGTGTAGAGGAGTATTTTGCGATTGGGGTTGTGGCAGTTTAGGGGTAAATAGCGTAGAGGGACGTTTTGCTATGTGGGGGTGTGGCATTTTAGGGGTTAATAGTGTAGTGGGGTACTTTGTTTTGGGCTATGTGGTGGTTTAGAGGTTATTAGAGTAGGTGGCTTATGGTGTTTCGGGTTAGCGGGCGAGTTTGGGTGTTACATTTTTTTCTGCTTTGCTCGCTCCAATGAAGTCTATGGGGGAGTACGTTAACATGGTCACAATATTCTAACATCGGCTCTTACCGCTCCATTCGTAATCTAGCTCAATGTCATTTACAGAGTCTCTAAAATGATTATTCCAGAAGTGTATTTTAAACATTTCATTAGCAGATATACTGTAAATGTGCTGCACAGCAGAGACTGCATAAGATCATTATATTTCAGCAAGAGGCTGTGTATTATTTTATAACTACAGTAATTCCTTAATCAAAACACTCCCAACTTATACAAATGTCTTATGCCCTGTAACACAATAAAGGTGCATAACACTGCAATAGTACATTTTCTAATGTGCTAGGAGAATGTTATTATCACACTACTGAGTGCCTCTAACTATGTGCTTAACTGAGTCAAATGGGTCAAAAGCAGAATCACAATGCCCTTCAGTTCCTTAACTGTACAACTCTAGTGATCCAATCACCAGCTGTATCATCTTATAAACATAAGTGCTTAGCTAGTCCATATTGTTTTTTTCTATGTGTTTAACCTTTATAGGGAAGTTAAAAGGGACCAGTGTTAATATATCTAATAGGAACCGTAGGCACAACACATTTAGAGGCCCATGAAAATGTTTCAATTTCTTTAAATATCAGAAGGAAAAAAAATAACTTTTGGGGTTGAAAAAAATGTTACAGATTTTTCTTATATCTGAAACCTCTAATTTGAATAGATGATAACTTATTAATTAAAGTCCTGAAGCTCTGAGTTTAAGAGTGCACAGCACCTTAGGCTCAGTCTTCAAGTTATGGAGTGAGATTCATGGTTGGGAGGGCAGAAGGGGGGGGGCATCATTATGTAGGTGGGGTTGGTGTCCTCTTTAGTGACGCAGCTTAGAGTCTAGTCTCTGCTTTACTAACACAGTCAAAAACGATTATTTCTAATATTTTTTACATGGCGAAAGGAGCCTACAAAGTCAAACGTGCCTTGGGCCCGGGAAAGTCATAATGAATCTGTGAAAGGAATATTCTAGTGTCAAAATAAAATGCTCTGTTGGTTAATTATATTACGTTCTATTACTATTTGATGAACCGCTGTAAACGAGTTAAATAGATAGTTAAAGTTAATACTCCTCAAGGGGATACAGCAGGTGATCAGATGAAAAGCAAGCAAACGTGTATTCTCCAGCATTGGCCCAGATTACAAGTGGATAGTGTGGCTTCGCTAAACATCTCTCAAATTTCAACACATCACAGTGCTAAAGAAGTTATCGCAACTGGAGACCTGAAGTAAAGCGTTACGGCTAAAATAGTATAAAAAACACAAAAACACATGTAAAATATGTTAAGTATATTACACATATAAATACATATAGGGCAAGATTACAAGTGGCACGCTAACAGTTATGAGCAAGCAAAAAGGGGTTTATTGCGTCTGTTTGCGCACGTTGGGTATTGCGCTGGTATTACAAGCTGTAAGTAAACACGATTGCTTGAGTGCAATTGAAATTAACGCCACTCATGAGGGAAGCGCTCTTGTCAGAGCTCTTGTTAACTGTTTTGCGAAACAAAATAATGTGTCACAAAGAACAGTTACTCTCATATTAACAATATCTGATAAAAAATATTGAAAAACATTGAAAAAGGCTCAAAGATATGAGGCAGGCAAAGAGCTTTAACATAGGAATACATACAGATATATGTCTAAATATGTATACATGTATATATATATATATATATATATATTTATATATATGTGTGTGTGTTTAGATATGTTTATATGTGTGCACATATGTATTTATGTAGTTATATGTGTATATATGTATTTACAGACATATATACACATATAAACACATAAATACATATGTATACACATATATAGAAGTGCATTGAAACCCTTTGCAGTCAAGTAGATTAAAACATGAAAAAGCATATTTATGCAATAATTATATTTAATTAAGTGTTATACTTTGTATTTACTGTAAATATTTGACATTCCAATGTTCTGCACAGAATATGTTCTATGTATTTATATACAGATATTCCTATTTATATCTATATATATATATATATATATATATATATATATATATATATATATATATATATATATAGAGAGAGAGAGAGAGAGAGACGTATAGTTATATAGTTATATATTGCACCAAAATGCCATCAGATATAAGTAGAAATATGTATTTATGAATAAATAGAACATATTCTGCTATGTGAAGAACATTGGAATGTGAAATATTCATATTTTCATGTAAGGTTAGCACATTTGAGAATATGTGATCCAGTTTGCTCGCGAGTAGGGAGTTAGGTTTTCCCCCCAATTTTTCTGCTCCACTGACCTCTGGGGAATATGTTAACGCGTGTGTAATATCCTACGTTCTGCTTTTTGTGCGTATTGGTTTAAAACAGTTTACTTTCAATGTGTAAATTGAGCGCTACCCAGCGAGTGCAAAAAGTTACTTCTAGCAGTTAACGTCTGTGTTTGTATGTGTGCTCTGTGTTTGTATGTGTGCATAAATAAACAGTATGTGTGTGTGTATGTACACACTCACACGCACAGACACATATAAATATATATCTTATATATAAATATATGTGTGTGTATATATGCATGTATATATATATATATATAGCCCTATGAAGCCCTCCCCAGCCCAACACATTGGTAATAAAAAACCTTATTAACAAAAAGCTATCTGGGGGCGGAGTCTGGCCACACAGGGAGATGGCCACGCAGGGAGATGGCCACGCATTGAAACTTCTTCTAGGCCCCGTGGTGCTAAAGTGCCATCAAACAGCATGCTACTGCTCTAAATATATTTCTTGGCTCAGATACCAACTAACAGGATCGGTCCGCAATCATATGTTGTTGGTTTATAAACCCGGAAGTTTGTGAGTACCACAGAGACCGAACATCATCACACGGCCTCCACTGTGGCCTAGTGCGCCGGTCTTAAGATCATAATTTAATTAATAGAGCTTGTGAGATCGCACAAAATATGGAATCAGGAGGACCGCGACCCCCACATTAGGTTACGCGACCCCATATGGGGTCACGACCCACAGTTTAAGAAGGGCTGGCCTAGTGCGCGGAGAACTGAAACTACTAATGACTGAGCAGCCACCTACCCAGCTGCTGTGGATCTGTCTTCAAACTGGGCTCTTCTAAACAGAATCGCACCATAAATATCTGGATAGAACTGAGCACAGTGATTGTCTCTCAGCCTGTGACCGCGTGCTCAGGCTCAGCACAGCCCAACCAAAGTGCCAACCGATAAGCCTCTAAAGCATGCTTAGTAGGGGGATATCAGCCCATAATACCTCAGGCCATTACACTCACCCTCCAGGGATTCAAATCCAGACCGTCTTGCAGCACCCCCATAGAGATTGCCAAACCCAGCAAACAGGTGCAGTCAGCAAGGAGACATAGAGAGGGCCTGCATACACCTGAAGGGACACAGCCCATTGTTTGCAACAAGAGCCTCACAGCCCTCCACCTTATAACACAACGGAGCTTCAAGTGATGCATATTAAACTCACCCTCTAAGCTCATCCTAGATATAGAAGAGTGCAACCCCCCCTCCCCCCCCCCCCCCCCGTCAGGGCATGGGCTTTTCCTGTGATATTGTTTTTGAGCAACAAAAGAGAGCATCTCAGGAACAGCAAATACAAGTACGGTATTGTTCTGTTAAATTTCGAGTTTCTTTCATGTAATTGGCAAGAGTCCATGAGCTAGTGATGTATGGGATATGCAATCCTACCAGGAGGGGCAAAGTTTCCCAAACCTCAAAATGCCTATAAATACACCCCTCATCACACCCACAATTCAGTTTTACAAACTTTGCCTTCTATGGAGGTGGTAAAGTAAGTTTGTGCTAGATTTCTACGTTGATATGCACTTCTCAGCTTTTTTGAAGTCCGGTTCCTCTCAGAGTACAGTGAATGTCAGAGGGATGTGAAGGGAGTATTACCTATTGAATACAATGGTCATTATAACGGGGATCTATTTCATAGGTTCTCTGTTATCGGTCGTAGAGATTCATCTCCTACCTCCCTTTTCAGATCGACGATATACTCTTATATACCATTACCTCTGCTGATTCTTGTTTCAGTACTGGTTTGGCTATCTGCTATATGTAAATGAGTGTCTTTGGTAAGTATGTTTTCTTTTATTTAAGACACTCTCAGCTATGGTCTGGCACTTTATATTTAAAGTTCTAAATATATGTTTAAACTTATATTTGCCATGATTCAGGTTTATCAGTATATTTCCTTTTTGCAGACTATCAGTTTCATATCTGGGAAATGCATTAAAAAAAAAAAAAAATTCTTACCTGAAGTTTTCAAATTGACTCTTTTTTTCTAAATTGCTGGCTGTATTAGGCTTGCGAGAGCGCAAAATGCTATAATTTAATGTGTCATTCTTAGCGCAAGACTTTTTTGGCGCAAGAATTACGTTTGTTGACGCAAATTCGTAATTTCCGGCGTCATAGTTGGTGCCGAGTTCTTTCACGAGGTTGCGTCATCTATGATGCTCGTGTTTGTTGCAGACGTTTTTGGCGGCAAAAAATATTTTGTCAGTTGTGGGCATTATACTTGGCACCAAACTTTTTGACATTATTTAAGACTTCATTTCTTTTTGCTTCTGGTTTCCAGAGGCCTATTTTGTTTGCATTTCTTTCCCATTCCGGAAACTGTCATATAAGGAAATTGATAATTTTGCTTTATATGTTATTTTTTCTCTTACATATTGCAAGATGTCTCAATCTGATCCTGTCTCAGAATCTACTACTGGAATCCAGCTGCCTGATGTCGGTTCTACTAAAGTTAAGTGCATTTGTTGTAAACTTGTGGTAACTGTTCCTCCGGCTGTAGTTTGTAATAGTTGTCATGACAAACTTTTACATGCAGAGAATATTTCCATCAGTAGTAGTTCATTACCTGTTGCTGGTCCATCAACAACTAATGTTCAGGATATTCCTGTTAATTTGAGAGAATTTGTTTCTGATTCCATTCAGAAGGCTTTGTCTGCCTTACCGCCTTCTAATAAACGCAAAAGGTCTTTTAAAACTTCTCTTAAAGTTGATGAATTTTCAAATGACCGACAACATTCTGATTTATCTATCTCTGATGAGGATCTGTCTGGTTCAGAAGATACTGCCTCAGATATTGACACTGACAAATCTTCATATTTATTTAAAATGGAGTATATTCGTTCCTTATTAAAAGAGGTGTTGATTGCATTAGATATGGAGGAGACTAGTCCTCTTGATATTAAAACTAGTAAATGTTTAAATTCGGTTTTTAAACCTCATGTAGTTATTCCAGAGGTTTTTCCCGTTCCTGATGCTATTTCAGATGTGATTTCTAGGGAATGGAATAGACTGGGTACTTCTTTTACTCCTTCTTCAAGGTTTAAAAAACTGTATCCTTTGCCAACTGATAGATTGGAGTTTTGGTAAAAGATATAAAGATCCTTTAGATAGGAAACTTGAATCTTATCTAAGGAAGGCTTATTTATGTTCAGGTCATCTTCTTAGGCCTGCTATTTCTTTGGCTGATGTTGCAGCTGCTTCAACTTTTTAGCGCAACAAGTACCAGATCATAATGTGTATAGCATTGTTAAGTTAATTCAACATGTTAATAATTTAATTTGTGATGCCATTTTTGATATCATCAGAATTGATGTTATGTATATTGTGACAAACCAAGGTTATCCAACCCTGCGCCAGTCACTTATTTGGCACAGAAAGGGTTTTCAGCCCCCTTTTCTGTCACCTATAGGTCACAATCTAGCCACACCAGGCAAGCTTGTGATTCAGTTTAGTGGGTGCAAGAGTTAATTCGCACTCCCTTAATCTGTACTAGACGTAAGAGAAATGCCCAACACTTCCTTTTCAATGCCACCCACAATAACCTATAAATCCTATAGCTCAAATGCTGCCACCACTTAAAATTTATTAAAGGGAAAATCTTAAGGAAAACCCCAGACTTTACACATTAACTCTAGAAATACAATTTAGCAGAAAATAACCTAAAATTATACAGTTCTAATATTCCAGTCTCTTTCAGTAACGTGGTTCAATTATTAGACAAAGGCCAAACTTAATAAAGGAATTATTTATTATGCCAAAAATATTATGCACAATGCATTATTAATAAAAAGTTGTTACAAATAAAATTACACACGCAAACAGTATTTTAAAATAAAAAGGAGAAAAACAGAATTGAATACTTTCCTAGTCTTCAAGATCTGCGCCAGGGGCTGGCATGAAAATGATGGCTCCTTACTGCTGTACAGCAGCTCCCCTTGTAAGAATGACAATCTTATTGTTAAAAAATAAGATTCTTAAACCCTACTTTTCAGAGATCAGGTTGCTTAACCACACCCTCCTAGGCGGGCTAAGAAACCCCCCTGTCTTTACAACCTTCAATAGACTAATTTCTTGCCTGAATTTATACAATCCATTATCATTCCTGCTAGGTAAGAAATTCCTATATTTACATATTTAGAACCTTTTTAGTTTTATTGGGAGAATCGTTTTGATATCAAATATGCCATAGGTTGTCATATTTACTTGCCGTTAAGGTTATAACACTTTTAACCCACATATGTACATAATATACCAATGTCCTGTCAGTGACCTGGTAAGTTTTTGTAATGAAGAGCCTGTTTTGCATCAGGCATTCTATTGCCCTCCTTTTAAAAGTAACACACTAGTTGCTCTACCCAACCGATTGAATATATTGCAGGGCCCCTCCCATGCAGCCTCTAGTTTGTTCTGTCTCATGGGTGTGAGTACAAGAACATTATGGACCATCTCACACACTCCCTCTCTGGCAGTAAACTCCTGCAACTGTTTTTGTGCGAATATGGCATCTCTGGGTTTTGCAGGTACCTCCCCCAATAAGGTTTGCATCTTATCCCTGAACAACAAATCATCCCCTGTTACAGAGGTGCCTGTGAAACCTAGTGTCTTGCTACCTATGGTGTGCTCTCAAAACATATTGTGTGCTGTCAGTTGCTGCTTAACTACCATAGGCTCTTGCCCTCCCACTGGAGTAGAATTCCTGTACTCCTGCACTCTGTTATGGTTGGTAGGGGGTTGACTAACTGCCCCCCTCCTCCTGACTGTGGGTTCTAACTGCTGGGGACACTGATGCTGCACATCTATCAGTGTATTTGCTGAATGGCACTGTGGGGCTGTGTAAATACATTGCTCTGTACTCCTCCCCCCTGTGCCTGCAGTCTGTGTCAGTCTCTGTCCCCTAGCCTGTGCAGTCTGTTTATAGGTCACAGCTGAGGTTACTGGGGTCTCTGTCACCCACAATCTTTCACACTCACTCTGGGGGTCCCTCAAAGAGTATCCTGTACCCTCCTCCCCCACACAGTCTGAAATTTGTGGCTTTGCTGCTTCTGTCATAGAGTGGGCTAGTTTGCCCCCCTGCTCTCTCGCACAGTCAGTCTGCCACTTTGCATAATCACACAGAATCTGGTATCCTTTTGACACTGGTGCAGACAAGCACACATCTTCCTTCTGCCATTTATCCCAACTATTGTGTCTTTTCACAGGGTACGGAATTGTCCCTGGCAGAGACTGGCACACATCATCCAGCGGCCCAGTCACCCAGTCATTCTCTCAAACCGTCAATCTCACCTACTTCTATAGAATCCACTGATTCAATCACAGTCAGACACGCACCCCTCATCTGCCTTCTCTCACAAACAGCTTCTCCCTGTTCAGGTAAACTCAGTTCAGGCACAGACAGACCCACACGGTCTATCGGCCTTTCTCCACCATCAGTTTCTCCTCTTACAGGGTCACCTCTCAGCTCAGACACCCCCAGTTCAGACACAGCCCTTCGCACACCTGCACGCTGTCCTCCCTCCTGGTCATAATGTCTCTGAGCATTTTTACACAGAGCCCTTTCCACATAAGGGTCTGCAACTAATGTCACTAGGTCCCATGTAGCATTGTCAGGCACATAGGGAGATAACAATCTACCCAAATCAGTACCCAGTAAGACATCATTAGGAATATTTTCAGATACCCCCACATTTCTTAAACCTCTCCCCACTCCCCAGTCAAGATATACACGTGCCATAGGCACTGCAAGTTTCATTCCCCCAATCCCTTTAACTGCTAGAGTCTTTCCAGGGATAATGTTCTCAGAGTTCACTAGCTTTGGATGCACCATAGTCACTTCTGCACCTGTGTCCCTTAGACCTAAGGTTACCTTATCTCCAACAGTCACAGGTTGCAAGTTCTCATGGTTGTTTTCCTCTGGACAGGTAACAAACAAAATAGATGCTGGTACTTCTGAGGGATTACTTCCTCCAGCTGATTGCCCCAAGTTAATCCTCTCTGGGCAAGTGGAGCTGATGTGGCCCACTTTGTTGCAAACAAAACATCTGCGGGTATCCCCCTGCCCAGATGCAGCACTCGCCCCTCCTTTCCCAGAGGGAGCAGACACACTGGATAAAGGCACAACAGGTTTTGTGAAGGGGGGTCGTGCAGCAGCTCCTTTACAGGTGGATCCCCCCTTAGAAAAGGATTTCCTCCCATTCTCTGGAGACCTGTTAGCTGTGTAAAAATCAGCCAGCTCGCCAGCTTCCAATGCTGTTATGGGCTTCCGATCTAAAACCCATTCTTGAACTCTGGCTGGGCACAGCTGCATAAATTGCTCCTTCACCATCAAATCTTCTAGCTCCTCCATAGTGGCAACTTTTAATCCTCTGACCCACTGTTTAAAGGCTGTCCTCAAGTTCCCAACAGCTGTAATATAGCTCTCTGACAAACCTTTCTGCAGAGAACGGAATTTTTTTCTGTACACCTCAGGAGTAAGATTGTATCTTCTCTGCAGTGCATCTTTAATGGAATCATAGTCCTGATCAAACTCTGGGGGTAGTTCAGCAAACGCCTCCAGTGCAGGACCTTTCAGGCCAGGGGTAAGGTACTTGGCCCACTGCTCCCTTGGCAACTGGAACTGTCTGCAAACTTTCTCAAAGCTACGCAGAAATACATCCACATCTCCATCTTTCTCCAGGGTGGGAAAATTCTCTGCACGCACTCTGGGAGCAGGGGGGTCTCTAGGTTCACTAACAACAGGTGAGACCATCCCTCTCTCCAACCGTGCAAGCTGTAGCTGATACTCTCTCTCCGCCTGTCGTTCAGCAGCCTGTCTTTCAGCTGCCAGAGCCTCTCTCTCAGCTGCCAGAGATGCCTGTCATTCAGCTGCCAGAGCCTCTCTCTCAGCCACAGCAGCCTGTCTTTCATAAAACTTTGTAATCAGTTCCATGCGCAAACTTGCATCCACTGAGCCCATATGTTTAAGAACAGTTTGCAAATAACAGTCCAATGGATCCCCAGATCCTGATGAATCACCGCCCACAGCTGCAGACATCTCTCCTGAGACTTCAACTGGTGTGATTTGGCTGTTATCATATTCAACAAGAGCTTGTATTAGTAAATCTTTGTTCTTTGAACGTATTGGAATATCCCGCTCCTGGCATAGGAGTATAAGTGCCTCTCTGGATCGCTGCTCGTATGCCTCCATAGCAAAAATAAAATAGAAAAGAAAAACAGAGATTAGGGAAGGGGACTGTTTGCAATGTGTGACTATATAATGCACTGAGTTTTAGCCATTGGAAATTGTAAGAAACAATTTCTTTTAGTACCGGGATTTTCACACTAGCAAATCCACAAGCACTAAAATCTAATAATAAAAAAAATGATCTACACCGCTGCCCACCAATTTGTGATGAACCAAGGTTATCCAACCCTGCGCCAGTCACTTATTTGGCACAGAAAGGGTTTTCAGCCCCCTTTTCTGTCACCTATAGGTCACAATCTAGCCACACCAGGCAAGCTTGTGATTCAGTTTAGTGGGTGCAAGAGTTAATTCACACTCCCTTAATCTGTACTAGACGTAAGATAAATGCCCAACACTTCCTTTTCAATGCCACCCACAATAACCTATAAATCCTATAGCTCAAATGCTGCCACCACTTAAAATTTATTAAAGGGAAAATCTTAAGGAAAACCCCAGACTTTACACATTAACTCTAGAAATACAATTTAGCAGAAAATAACCTAAAATTATACAGTTCTAATATTCCAGTCTCTTTCAGTAACGTGGTTCAATTATTAGACAAAGGCCAAACTTAATAAAGGAATTATTTATTATGCCAAAAATATTATGCACAATGCATTATTAATAAAAAGTTGTTACAAATAAAATTACACACGCAAACAGTATTTTAAAATAAAAAGGAGAAAAACAGAATTGAATACTTTCCTAGTCTTCAAGATCTGCGCCAGGGGCTGGCATGAAAATGATGGCTCCTTACTGCTGTACAGCAGCTCCCCTTGTAAGAATGACAATCTTATTGTTAAAAAATATGATTCTTAAACCCTACTTTTCAGAGATCAGGTTGCTTAACCACACCCTCCTGGGCGGGCTAAGAACCCCCCGTGTCTTTACAATCTTCAATAGACTAATTTCTTGCCTGAATTTATACAATCCATTATCATTCCTGCTAGGTAAGAAATTCCTATATTTACATATTTAGAACCTTTTTAGTTTTATTGGGAGAATCGTTTTGATATCAAATATGCCATAGGTTGTCATATTTACCTGTCGTTAAGGTTATAACACTTTTGACCCACATATGTACATAATATACCAATGTCCTGTCAGTGACCTGGTCAGTTTTTGTAATGAAGAGCCTGTTTTGCATCAGGCATTCTATTGACAGCTTAAGCCATAAACTTTATCCTGTGTATCTCTGTGACTAAGAGTTTCAGTGACTTTATGACCCAATGCATACACACTAACATTTGGTGGCTATTTAGGGGGTTCTGGCACTTCAAAGAAAATACAAACACAATTCTTCTTGAAAACAAATAACTGTTTTGAGTGCAAGCTACACAAAGTTAACTCCTTAGCAGCTGAATCCTGAGATATTTGTGACATATATGTCTTTAGCTATCATAGCTAGAAGAGCTTTATGGCTTAAATCTTGGAGTGCTGATATGACTTCTAAATCAACATTACTATCTCTTTCTTTCCAAGGTAATAAATTATTTGGTTCTCAGTTGGATTCTATTATTTCAACTGTCACTGGGGGGAAGGGAGCTTTATTGCCTCAGGATAAAAAATCTAAGGGTAAATTTAAAGCTTCTAACCGTTTTCGTTCCTTTTGTCAAAATAAGGAACAGAAACCTAATCCTTCCCCTAAGGAATCGGTTTCCAATTGGAAGCCTTCCTCAGTCTGGAATAAATCCAGGCCATTTAAGAGATCTAAACCAGCCCCCAAGTCCGCATGAAGGTGCGGCCCTCATTCAAGCTCAGCTGGTAGGGGCAGACTAAATTTTTTTAAGGATGTTTGCCTCAATTCAGTCCAAAATCATTGGATTCAGAACATTGTCTCTCAGGGGTACAGAATAGGTTTCAGAGTAAAACTGCCTGTGAGAAGTTTCTTTCTCTCACGCATTCCAGTGAACCTAGAGAAAGCTCAGGCTTTCCTGAAGTGTGTTTCAGACCTGGAGTTATCTGGGGTAATTGTGCTGGTTCCTTTTCAGGAACGGGGTCTGGGGTTTTATTCAAATCTGTTCATTGTCCCAAAGAAAGAAAATTCTTTCAGACCAGTTCTGCATCTAAAAATTTTGAATCGTTATGTAAGAATACCAACATTCAAAATGGTGACTATAAGGACTATTCTGCCTTTTGTTCAGCGAGGGCTTTATATGTCCACAATAGACTTACAGGATGCATATCTTCATATTCCGATTCATCCAGATCACTATCAGTTCCTGAGATTCTCTTTTCTAGACAAGCATTACCAATTTGTTGCTCTTCCTTTTGGCCTAGCAACAGCTCCAAGAATCTTTTCAAAGGTTCTCGGTGCCCTACTCTCTGTAATCAGAGAGCGGAGTATTGCAGTGTTTCCTTATTTGGATGATATCTTGGTACTTGCTCAGTCTTTACGTTCTGCAGAATCTCACACAAATCAACTAGTGTTGTTTCTTCAAAGACATGGTTGGAGGATCAATTTACCAAAAAGTTCTTTGATTCCTCAGACAAGGGTAACCTTTTTAGGTTTCCAGATAGATTCAGTATCCATGACTTTGTCTCTAACAGAAAAGAGATGTCTGAAATTGGTTGCAGCCTGTCGGAACCTTTAGTCTCAGTCATTCCCTTCAGTAGCTATGTGCATGGAAGTTTTAGGCCTCATGACTGCAGCATCGGATCCCCTTTGCTCGTTTTCAAATGAGACCTCTCCAGCTTTGTATGCTGAACCAATGGTGCAGGGATTATACAAAGATATCACAATTAATATTCTTAAATCCCAATGTTCGACTCTCTCTGACTTGGTGGCTAGACCATCATTGTTTAGTTCAAGGGGCTTCTTTTGTTCATCCAACCTGGACCGTGATCACAACAGATGCAAGTCTTTCAGGTTGGGGAGCTGTCTGGGGATCTTTGACAGCACAGGGGGTTTGTAAATCTCAAGAGGCAAGATTATCAATCAATATTTTGGAACTCCGTGCGATTTTCAGAGCTCTTCAGTTTTGGCCTCTACTGAAGAGAGAGCCATTTATTTGTTTTCAGACAGACAATGTCACAACCGTGGCGTATGTCAATCATCAGGGTGGGACTCACAGTCCTCAAGCTATGAAAGAAGTATCTTGGATACTTGCTTGGGCGGAATTCAGCTCCTGTCTAATTTCTGCAATCCATATCCCAGGTATAGACAATAGGGAAGCGGATTATCTCAGTTGCCAGACTTTACATCCGGGAGAGTGGTCTCTTCACCCAGATGTGTTTTTTCAAATTGTTCAGATGTGGGGGCTTCCAGAAATAAATCTGATGGCTTCTCATCTAAACAAATAACTGTTTTGAGTGCAAGCTACACAAAGTTAACTCCTTAGCAGCTGAATCCTGAGATATTTGTGACATATATGTCTTTAGCTATCATAGCTAGAAGAGCTTTATGGCTTAAATCTTGGAGTGCTGATATGACTTTTAAATCAACGTTACTATCTCTTTCTTTCCAAGGTAATAAATTATTTGGTTCTCAGTTGGATTCTATTATTTCAACTGTCACTGGGGGGAAGGGAGCTTTATTGCCTCAGGATAAAAAATCTAAGGGTAAATTTAAAGCTTCTAACCGTTTTCGTTCCTTTTGTCAAAATAAGGAACAGAAACCTAATCCTTCCCCTAAGGAATCGGTTTCCAATTGGAAGCCTTCCTCAGTCTGGAATAAATCCAGGCCATTTAAGAGATCTAAACCAGCCCCCAAGTCCGCATGAAGGTGCGGCCCTCATTCCAGCTCAGCTGGTAGGGGCAGACTAAATTTTTTTAAGGATGTTTGCCTCAATTCAGTCCAAAATCATTGGATTCAGAACATTGTCTCTCAGGGGTACAAAATAGGTTTCAGAGTAAGACTGCCTGTGAGAAGTTTCTTTCTCTCACGCATTCCAGTGAACCTAGAGAAAGCTCAGGCTTTCCTGAAGTGTGTTTCAGACCTGGAGTTATCTGGGGTAATTGTGCCAGTTCCTTTTCAGGAACGGGGTCTGGGGTTTTATTCAAATCTGTTCATTGTCCCAAAGAAAGAAAATTCTTTCAGACCAGTTCTGCATCTAAAAATTTTGAATCGTTATGTAAGAATATCAACATTCAAAATGGTGACTATAAGGACTATTCTGCCTTTTGTTCAGCGAGGGCTTTATATGTCCACAATAGACTTACAGGATGCATATCTTCATATTCCGATTCATCCAGATCACTATCAGTTCCTGAGATTCTCTTTTCTAGACAAGCATTACCAATTTGTTGCTCTTCCTTTTGGCCTAGCAACAGCTCCAAGAATCTTTTCAAAGGTTCTTGGTGCCCTACTCTCTGTAATCAGAGAGCGGGGTATTGCGGTGTTTCCTTATTTGGATGATATCTTGGTACTTGCTCAGTCTTTACGTTCTGCAGAATCTCACACAAATCAACTAGTGTTGTTTCTTCAAAGACATGGTTGGAGGATCAATTTACCAAAAAGTTCTTTGATTCCTCAGACAAGGGTAACCTTTTTAGGTTTCCAGATAGATTCAGTATCCATGACTTTGTCTCTAACAGAAAAGAGATGTCTGAAATTGGTTGCAGCCTGTCGGAACCTTTAGTCTCAGTCATTCCCTTCAGTAGCTATGTGCATGGAAGTTTTAGGCCTCATGACTGCAGCATCGGATCCCCTTTGCTCGTTTTCAAATGAGACCTCTCCAGCTTTGTATGCTGAACCAATGGTGCAGGGATTATACAAAGATATCACAATTAATATTCTTAAATCCCAATGTTCGACTCTCTCTGACTTGGTGGCTAGACCATCATTGTTTAGTTCAAGGGGCTTCTTTTGTTCATCCAACCTGGACCGTGATCACAACAGATGCAAGTCTTTCAGGTTGGGGAGCTGTCTGGGGATCTTTGACAGCACAGGGGGTTTGTAAATCTCAAGAGGCAAGATTATCAATCAATATTTTGGAACTCCGTGCGATTTTCAGAGCTCTTCAGTTTTGGCCTCTACTGAAGAGAGAGCCATTTATTTGTTTTCAGACAGACAATGTCACAACCGTGGCGTATGTCAATCATCAGGGTGGGACTCACAGTCCTCAAGCTATGAAAGAAGTATCTTGGATACTTGCTTGGGCGGAATCCAGCTCCTGTCTAATTTCTGCAATCCATATCCCAGGTATAGACAATAGGGAAGCGGATTATCTCAGTTGCCAGACTTTACATCCGGGAGAGTGGTCTCTTCACCCAGATGTGTTTTTTCAAATTGTTCAGATGTGGGGGCTTCCAGAAATAAATCTGATGGCTTCTCATCTAAACAAATAACTGTTTTGAGTGCAAGCTACACAAAGTTAACTCCTTAGCAGCTGAATCCTGAGATATTTGTGACATATATGTCTTTAGCTATCATAGCTAGAAGAGCTTTATGGCTTAAATCTTGGAGTGCTGATATGACTTTTAAATCAACGTTACTATCTCTTTCTTTCCAAGGTAATAAATTATTTGGTTCTCAGTTGGATTCTATTATTTCAACTGTCACTGGGGGGAAGGGAGCTTTATTGCCTCAGGATAAAAAATCTAAGGGTAAATTTAAAGCTTCTAACCGTTTTCGTTCCTTTTGTCAAAATAAGGAACAGAAACCTAATCCTTCCCCTAAGGAATCGGTTTCCAATTGGAAGCCTTCCTCAGTCTGGAATAAATCCAGGCCATTTAAGAGATCTAAACCAGCCCCCAAGTCCGCATGAAGGTGCGGCCCTCATTCCAGCTCAGCTGGTAGGGGCAGACTAAATTTTTTTAAGGATGTTTGCCTCAATTCAGTCCAAAATCATTGGATTCAGAACATTGTCTCTCAGGGGTACAAAATAGGTTTCAGAGTAAGACTGCCTGTGAGAAGTTTCTTTCTCTCACGCATTCCAGTGAACCTAGAGAAAGCTCAGGCTTTCCTGAAGTGTGTTTCAGACCTGGAGTTATCTGGGGTAATTGTGCCAGTTCCTTTTCAGGAACGGGGTCTGGGGTTTTATTCAAATCTGTTCATTGTCCCAAAGAAAGAAAATTCTTTCAGACCAGTTCTGCATCTAAAAATTTTGAATCGTTATGTAAGAATATCAACATTCAAAATGGTGACTATAAGGACTATTCTGCCTTTTGTTCAGCGAGGGCTTTATATGTCCACAATAGACTTACAGGATGCATATCTTCATATTCCGATTCATCCAGATCACTATCAGTTCCTGAGATTCTCTTTTCTAGACAAGCATTACCAATTTGTTGCTCTTCCTTTTGGCCTAGCAACAGCTCCAAGAATCTTTTCAAAGGTTCTTGGTGCCCTACTCTCTGTAATCAGAGAGCGGGGTATTGCGGTGTTTCCTTATTTGGATGATATCTTGGTACTTGCTCAGTCTTTACGTTCTGCAGAATCTCACACAAATCAACTAGTGTTGTTTCTTCAAAGACATGGTTGGAGGATCAATTTACCAAAAAGTTCTTTGATTCCTCAGACAAGGGTAACCTTTTTAGGTTTCCAGATAGATTCAGTATCCATGACTTTGTCTCTAACAGAAAAGAGATGTCTGAAATTGGTTGCAGCCTGTCGGAACCTTTAGTCTCAGTCATTCCCTTCAGTAGCTATGTGCATGGAAGTTTTAGGCCTCATGACTGCAGCATCGGATCCCCTTTGCTCGTTTTCAAATGAGACCTCTCCAGCTTTGTATGCTGAACCAATGGTGCAGGGATTATACAAAGATATCACAATTAATATTCTTAAATCCCAATGTTCGACTCTCTCTGACTTGGTGGCTAGACCATCATTGTTTAGTTCAAGGGGCTTCTTTTGTTCATCCAACCTGGACCGTGATCACAACAGATGCAAGTCTTTCAGGTTGGGGAGCTGTCTGGGGATCTTTGACAGCACAGGGGGTTTGTAAATCTCAAGAGGCAAGATTATCAATCAATATTTTGGAACTCCGTGCGATTTTCAGAGCTCTTCAGTTTTGGCCTCTACTGAAGAGAGAGCCATTTATTTGTTTTCAGACAGACAATGTCACAACCGTGGCGTATGTCAATCATCAGGGTGGGACTCACAGTCCTCAAGCTATGAAAGAAGTATCTTGGATACTTGCTTGGGCGGAATCCAGCTCCTGTCTAATTTCTGCAATCCATATCCCAGGTATAGACAATAGGGAAGCGGATTATCTCAGTTGCCAGACTTTACATCCGGGAGAGTGGTCTCTTCACCCAGATGTGTTTTTTCAAATTGTTCAGATGTGGGGGCTTCCAGAAATAAATCTGATGGCTTCTCATCTAAACAAATAACTGTTTTGAGTGCAAGCTACACAAAGTTAACTCCTTAGCAGCTGAATCCTGAGATATTTGTGACATATATGTCTTTAGCTATCATAGCTAGAAGAGCTTTATGGCTTAAATCTTGGAGTGCTGATATGACTTTTAAATCAACGTTACTATCTCTTTCTTTCCAAGGTAATAAATTATTTGGTTCTCAGTTGGATTCTATTATTTCAACTGTCACTGGGGGGAAGGGAGCTTTATTGCCTCAGGATAAAAAATCTAAGGGTAAATTTAAAGCTTCTAACCGTTTTCGTTCCTTTTGTCAAAATAAGGAACAGAAACCTAATCCTTCCCCTAAGGAATCGGTTTCCAATTGGAAGCCTTCCTCAGTCTGGAATAAATCCAGGCCATTTAAGAGATCTAAACCAGCCCCCAAGTCCGCATGAAGGTGCGGCCCTCATTCCAGCTCAGCTGGTAGGGGCAGACTAAATTTTTTTAAGGATGTTTGCCTCAATTCAGTCCAAAATCATTGGATTCAGAACATTGTCTCTCAGGGGTACAAAATAGGTTTCAGAGTAAGACTGCCTGTGAGAAGTTTCTTTCTCTCACGCATTCCAGTGAACCTAGAGAAAGCTCAGGCTTTCCTGAAGTGTGTTTCAGACCTGGAGTTATCTGGGGTAATTGTGCCAGTTCCTTTTCAGGAACGGGGTCTGGGGTTTTATTCAAATCTGTTCATTGTCCCAAAGAAAGAAAATTCTTTCAGACCAGTTCTGCATCTAAAAATTTTGAATCGTTATGTAAGAATATCAACATTCAAAATGGTGACTATAAGGACTATTCTGCCTTTTGTTCAGCGAGGGCTTTATATGTCCACAATAGACTTACAGGATGCATATCTTCATATTCCGATTCATCCAGATCACTATCAGTTCCTGAGATTCTCTTTTCTAGACAAGCATTACCAATTTGTTGCTCTTCCTTTTGGCCTAGCAACAGCTCCAAGAATCTTTTCAAAGGTTCTTGGTGCCCTACTCTCTGTAATCAGAGAGCGGGGTATTGCGGTGTTTCCTTATTTGGATGATATCTTGGTACTTGCTCAGTCTTTACGTTCTGCAGAATCTCACACAAATCAACTAGTGTTGTTTCTTCAAAGACATGGTTGGAGGATCAATTTACCAAAAAGTTCTTTGATTCCTCAGACAAGGGTAACCTTTTTAGGTTTCCAGATAGATTCAGTATCCATGACTTTGTCTCTAACAGAAAAGAGACGTCTGAAATTGGTTGCAGCCTGTCGAAACCTTTAGTCTCAGTCATTCCCTTCAGTAGCTATGTGCATGGAAGTTTTAGGCCTCATGACTGCAGCATCGGATCCCCTTTGCTCGTTTTCAAATGAGACCTCTCCAGCTTTGTATGCTGAACCAATGGTGCAGGGATTATACAAAGATATCACAATTAATATTCTTAAATCCCAATGTTCGACTCTCTCTGACTTGGTGGCTAGACCATCATTGTTTAGTTCAAGGGGCTTCTTTTGTTCATCCAACCTGGACCGTGATCACAACAGATGCGAGTCTTTCAGGTTGGGGAGCTGTCTGGGGATCTTTGACAGCACAGGGGGTTGATTATCAATCAATATTTTGGAACTCCGTGTGATTTTCAGAGCTCTTCAGTTTTGGCCTCTACTGAAGAGAGAGCCATTTATTTGTTTTCAGACAGACAATGTCACAACCGTGGCGTATGCAAATCATCAGGGTGGGACTCACAGTCCTCAAGCTATGAAAGAAGTATCTTGGATACTTGCTTGGGCGGAATCCAGCTCCTGTCTAATTTCTGCAATCCATATCCCAGGTATAGACAATTGGGAAGCGGATTATCTCAGTTGCCAGACTTTACATCCGGGAGAGTGGTCTCTTCACCCAGATGTGTTTTTTCAAATTGTTCAGATGTGGGGGCTTCCAGAAATTGATCTGATGGCTTCTCATCTAAACAGGAAACTTCCCAGGTATCTGTCCAGGTCCAGGGATCCTCAGGCGGAAGCAATGGATGCATTGACACTTCCTTGGAGTTATCAACCTGCCTATATTTTTCCGCCTCTAGTTCTTCTTCCAAGAGTGATTTCCAAAATCATCATGGAGCGTTCGTTTGTACTGCTTGTGGCTCCAGCATGGCCACACAGGTTTTGGTATGTGGATCTTATTTGGATGTCTTGTTGCCAACCTTGGCCACTTCTGTTAAGGCCAGACCTTCTATCTCAAGGTCCGTTTTTCCATCAGGATCTCAAATCATTAAATTTGAAGATATGGAAATTGAGCGCTTAGTGCTTAGTCATAGAGGTTTCTCTGACTCCGTGATTAATACTATGTTGCAGGCTCGTAAATCTGCTTCTAGAAAGATCTATTATCGAGTTTGGAAGGCTTACATTTCATGGTGCTCTTCTCATAAATTCTCTTGGCATTCTTTTAGAATTCCTAGAATTTTACAGTTTCTTCAGGATGGTTTAGATAAGGGTTTTTCTGCAAGTTCCTTGAAAGGACAAATCTCTGCTCTTTCTTTCTTGCTAAACTCCCTGATATTCATTGTTTTGTACAGGCTTTGGTTCATATCAAGCCTGTCATTAAATCAATCTCTCCTCCCTGGAGTCTTAATTTGGTTTTGAAGGCTTTACAGGCTTCTCTGTTTGAGCCTATGCATTCTCTGGACATTAAATTGCTTTCTTGGAAAGTTTTGTTCCTTTTGGACATCTCTTCTGCTAGAAGAGTTTCTGAATTATCTGCTCTTTCTTGTGAGTCTCCGTTTCTGATTTTTCATCAGGATAACGCGGTTTTGCGGACTTCATTTTAATTTTTACCTAAAGTTGTGAATTCCAACAACATTAGTAGAGAAATTGTTGTCCCTTCTTTGTGTCCTAATCCTAAGAATTCTCTGGATAGATCTTTACATTCTTTGGATGTGGTAAGGTAAGAGCTTTGAAATATTATGTTGAAACTACTAAAGATTTCAGGAAGACTTCTAGTCTATTTGTTATATTTTCTGGTTCTAGGAAAGGTCAGAAGGCTTCTGCCATTTCTTTGGCATCTTGGTTAAAGCTTTTGATTCATCATGCTTATTTAGAGTCGGGTAAATCCCCGCCTCAGAGGATTATGGCTCATTCTACTAGGTCAGTTTCCACTTCCTGGGCTTTTAAGAATGAAGCTTATGTTGATCAGATTTGCAAAGCAGCAACTTGGTCTTCTTTGCATACATTTACTAAATTCTACCATTTTGATGTTTTTTCTTCTTCAGAAGCAGTTTTTGGTAGAAAAGTTCTTCAGGCAGCTGATAATTTCAGTTTTTTCATTATAAAGATTAAAACTTTTGATTTGGGTTGTGGATTAATTTTTTCAGCGGAATTGGCTGTCTTTATTTTTTATCCATCCCTCTCTAGTGACTCTTGAGTGGAGTTCCACATCTTGGGTATTTGCTATCCCATATGTCACTAGCTCATGGACTCTTGCCAATTACATGAAAGAAAACAATTTATGTAAGAATTTACCTGAAAAATTAATTTCTTTCATATTGGCAAGAGTCCATGAGACCCACCCTTTTTATGGTGGTTATGATTTTTTTTGTATAAAGCACAATTATTCCATTTCCTTGTTGATGCTTTTTACTCCTTTCTTTATCACCCCACTACTTGGCTATTCGTTAAACTGAATTATGGGTGTGGTGAGGGGTGTATTTATAGGCATTTTGAGGTTTGGGAAAAATTGTCCCTCCTGGTAGGATTGTATATCCCATACATCACTAGCTCATGGACTCTTGACAATATGAAAGAAATTAATTTATCAGGTAAATTCTTACATAAATTATGTTTTTTACAACTTTGTAACAACAAGCAAATACAACTGTTTTATTATTCCATAATGTCTTTTGAGTTACAGTTCTTCAAAATTATAAGGAAACCATCTTAAATCATTAGTCTGTATTGTACTTGGGAAACTGTCACATGGCATTAAAAAAAGTGTCTGCAATTGGTATCGGCGAGTATTTGAAAAAAGTTTCGGTACTTGTACTCGGTCTGTGTCCCTGTTGTAAATAGCTTGCCGTGACACCACTCCCTCTATGTTCATGTATCCGTTATTGCCTGTAAGAAAGTGGGCGCATATTATTTCCGCCCTCACAACGTCATCATATGGGGAGTGTATAATGGTTAATGTCTAATGTTTACAATTGTGTGGTCTGTAGGAAAATAATATCACCTATCAGAATTCAATAGGGCAGTGTGGTATAAGTTATAACAGCTGATTCCTTTGTATGTGAGCTTGTCTAGCGATCACAAAGTACGTGTAGTATCGATAAATCAGTCACTCGTTCACATACCTAGGTAGTAGTTCAAATGCAGCAGTGATCCTATTACATGTTAGTTGTATACGCTTATTTCATCATCGTTAATTAAAACTATTTTTTTTACTACATGTATACCTCCCTCTGTGGAATTCAATAGGTTATAACAAAAACTTTAAAAGCTGTACCATAGCCTTCGCTATTTAGATTTTAGATACTGGGTTTACATCTCTGTTGGAGTATCATATCTCCTTCCAACCTTTAATGATCTTAGTTTAATACTTTTCACCTCTTATGTGACCTATATAAAAAAATGTAATCTAAAGGATTCTTCATTATTAAGGTTTATATATATTAGAATGGCTGGTGGATGTAATTATTATTTTATTCATTCGTGTATATGTGTGATATATGTTTTTATTATATTTAGTACATTTGTACACACTGACAGTTTCATTCTCAGTTTATTACAACTAATTTTATTACTGTCTATCATACTTTAAACTAATGTCAAAACAGTTATTTATAGATATACCCAGTAATTATTGCACTCATTCATGCCGTTTGGGAATACTGTATTCAGCAAAAATATCCATTTGATTTCCTTTTGTAACAAGGTATTTTCTACATTACCAGCCCAAATGCCAAATTTAGTCTGCTCTAAACCCCATCACCTTATTGCCTTGGCATTTCCATTATGTTTCTCTAGGAAATGTCTGGCTACTGAGGTTATTTTCTTAGCTTTGGCTAAATAATTTTTGGCATTACAGATATTGGACATGTGTTCTGTAATCCTTGTACCCAGGCTCCTAGTGGTCATACTCACATAAAATAAATTACAGCTGCATCCAATACAATAAATCTTATTTTTTTGTTTTATAATTTTTGTATTGATTTATCTTTTGCTGTCTGCCAAATCTATCTGTTTGGGCATATATGACACCCCCACATGATAAGGATTTCTTATGTAAGCACTGTCTTTTAGCATTTCTATCGTAATGACTCGATACCAATTTATCTTTGAGATTTGGAGCTTGCCTGTATGTGAAGCTTGGGTATTTAGGTAGAAGAGATTTTAGTTTGTCATCTGATAACAGCACATACCAATACTTTCTAATAATGTTGCTAACTTCTGGGCTAGCAGAATTATAAGTAGAGATGAATCTGATAGTATTCTCAGACTCCTTATTTCTACTCTTGGGGTGTAATCTACTCTTGGGATGTTCATATTGTAGAGCTCTATGAAACGCTCTTGCTAGGTACTTTCGCGAGTATCTTCTGGCTTGTAACCTATTTCTTAATTCATTAGCTGCCTTTTTAAAAGATTCTAGGGTTGAACAGTTTCTTCTTAGCCTTAAGTATTCACCCACTAGTAGATTTTTAACTGTCGTTGGATGGTGGGCACTTGAGGCATGTAGAATATTATTGGTAGCTGTTGGTTTTCAATATGATTCAGTTACCAATTTATTCTTATCTGTTCTTTTAATCACTAGATCTAAAAATTTTATCTCAGAGGAGCTAGTGTTATATGTAAGGTATAATCCAAAGGGGTTACTTTTTAACTCCATTATAAATTTTTCTAATTCTGTTTTAAGGCCGTCCAAGATAATAAATAGGTCATCTATATATCTTGACCAATGGAGTATGTATTGCCTATAGTCCTGATATTCACTTCTGGAGACTACCTGGCTCTCCCACCACCCTAAATACAAATTATTGTACGTCGGAACGCACAAGGTACCCATTGCCGTAACACTTGTTTGAACATACAGGGAGTGCAGAATTATTAGGCAAGTTGTATTTTTGAGAATTCATTTTATTATTGAACAACAACCATGTTCTCAATGAACCCAAACAACTCATTAATATCAAAGCTGAATAGTTTTGGAAGTAGTTTTTAGTTTGTTTTTAGTTATAGCTTTTTTAGGGGGATATCTGTGTGTGCAGGTGACTATTACTGTGCATAATTATTAGGCAACTTAACAAAAAACAAATATATACCCATTTCAATTATTTATTTTTACCAGTGAAACCAATATAACATCTCAACATTCACAAATATACATTTCTGACATTCAAAAACAAAACAAAAACAAATCAGTGACCAATATAGCCACCTTTCTTTGCAAGGACACTCAAAAGCCTGCCATCCATGGATTCTGTCAGTGTTTTGATCTGTTCACCATCAACATTGCGTGCAGCAGCAACCACAGCCTCCCAGACACTGTTCAGAGAGGTGTACTGTTTTCCCTCCTTGTAAATCTCACATTTGATGATGGACCACAGGTTCTCAATGGGGTTCAGATCAGGTGAACAAGGAGGCCATGTCATTAGATTTTCTTCTTTTATACCCTTTCTTGCCAGCCACGCTGTGGAGTACTTGGACGCGTGTGATGGAGCATTGTCCTGCATGAAAATCATGTTTTTCTTGAAGGATGCAGACTTCTTCCTGTACCACTGCTTGAAGAAGGTGTCTTCCAGAAACTGGCAGTAGGACTGGGAGTTGAGCTTGACTCCATCCTCAACCCGGAAAGGCCCCACAAGCTCATCTTTGATGATACCAGCCCAAACCAGTACTCCACCTCCACCTTGCTGGCGTCTGAGTCGGACAGGAGCTCTCTGCCCTTTACCAATCCAGCCACGGCCCATCCATCTGGCCCATCAAGACTCACTCTCATTTCATCAGTCCATAAAACCTTAGAAAAATCAGTCTTGAGATATTTCTTGGCCCAGTCTTGACGTTTCAGCTTGTGTGTCTTGTTCAGTGGCGGTCGTCTTTCAGCCTTTCTTACCTTGGCCATGTCTCTGAGTATTGCACACCTTGTGCTTTTGGGCACTCCAGTGATGTTGCAGCTCTGAAATATGGCCAAACTGGTGGCAAGTGGTATCTTGGCAGCTGCACGCTTTACTTTTCTCAGTTCATGGGCAGTTATTTTGCGCCTTGGTTTTTCCACACGCTTCTTGCGACCCTGTTGACCCGCTTGATTGTTCGATGATCACGCTTCAGAAGCTTTGCAATTTTAAGAGTGCTGCATCCCTCTGCAAGATATCTCACTATTTTTGACTTTTCTGAGCCTGTCAAGTCCTTCTTTTGACCCATTTTGCCAAAGGAAAGGAAGTTGCCTAATAATTATGCACACCTGATATAGGGTGTTGATGTCATTAGACCACACCCCTTCTCATTACAGAGATGCACATCACCTAATATGCTTAATTGGTAGTAGGCTTTCGAGCCTATACAGCTTGGAGTAAGACAACATGCATAAAGAGGATGATGTGGTCAAAATACTCATTTGCCTAATAATTCTGCACTCCCTGTATAACCTCTTTTATCACTCTGTTTGATCTGTACATTTTTCCATTGTGTCATCTCCATTAATGCCTTTCTTTCACACATATTGGTTTGCTTACTGGAAACAGTATTCTGTAATGTTAGTACTTCATTGCAACCCAGATTAAGATAGATACCTGGATACCTCTGCATTGGTCTGGAGACTTATTTGTGGCTTTCTGGCACTAGTTACAGACATACAAACATAAAATAATACAGATGCATTTCGGTCCGTAAACTGACCTTTTTCAACGTTTGAAATATGAAATATGTGAAATATGGGATGGGGGTACAAAATTGGATTTCTTTCTTAATATTGTTTTCCAATTATCTTTTTCACCAATTATTTCTGCCTCTGAGTCCTCTAACAATGACACTAGGTTGTCTATAGCTTGTTGATAATTATAGGAACTAATATCGAAGTGTTTTTTCAAAAGTAACTTTTCCATCTCGTGTTCTATTAAATACCCTATCAGCTTGATAGAACAATCTGTTAGGGCATTTCCCAATTTCATCTTAAATTCCTCCTTAAAATCGCTAAAGGAAGGAAATAGTTTCATTCATAATCTCCTGGGCACCACATTGTTGTCTTTATAGAAATTATACATTCCTATGTTCCACTGTCTTTTAACCTGTTTTTTGCGCATCTTTTTTTAGATTTTTCAGGTGATCTCCCCAATCTGAATTTTCATTAATGCTATTAGCACTTTTATTTTTTAAACCCTGGGTCTCTTTTAATATATCCTCTGTCCATTTTTTTCATCTCTTCCCCCAAATTAAAACTGGCCATTCTAAATCCTATTAATTTAATACGTGCTCTAGTTCAACAAGGAGAGACTGTTAAGTCAGACTCAAAATAACATATGTAGAAAAATAGTATTAACTGGCACTGTGTATATCAATGTGGGATTAGACTAAATATTGTTACCTTAATTAGGTGCACCCTACCTCCTGTGATTACTGATATCAATTATAAAAAGGAAAAGGATAAAGAAGAAAATAAAAAAGGAATGGAGGTTTAACCCCTTAAGGACACGGCCATTTTTCAATTTCTTTCCCTGAAGGACCAGGGCTATTTTTACATTTCTGCTGTGTTTGTGTTTAGCTGTAATTTTCCTCTTACTCATTTACTGTACCCATACATATTATATACCGTTTTTCTCGCCATTAAATGGACTTTCTAAAAATACCATTATTTTCATCATATCTTATCATTTACTTTAAAAAAATGATAAAATATTAGGAAAAAATGGAAAAAAACACACTTTTTCTAACTTTGACCCCCACAATCTGATACACATCTACAACCACCAAAAAACACCCATGCTAAATAGTTTCTAAATTTTGTCCTGAGTTTAGAAATACCCAATGTTTACATGTTCTTTGTTTTTTTTTTGCAAGTTATAGGGCCATAAATACAAGTAGCACTTTGCTATTTCCAAACCATTTTTTTTTCAAAATTAGCGCTAGTTACATTGGGACACTGATATCTGTCAGGAATCCCTGATTAACCCTTGACATATATATATATTTTTTTAGAAGACATCCCAAAGTATTGATCTAGGTCCATTTTGGTATATTTCATGCCACCATTTCACCACCAAATGCAATCAAATAAAAAAAATTGTTCAATTTTTCCCAAATATTTTCACAAACTTTAGGTTTCTCACTGAAATTATTTACAAACAACTTGTGCAATTATGGCATAAATGGTTGTAAATGCTTCTCTGGGATCCCCTTTGTTCAAAAATAGCAGAAATATATGACTTTGGCGTTGCTTTTTGGTAATTAGAAGGCCGCTAAATGCCACTGCGCATCACACGTGTATTATGCCCAGCAGTGAAGGGGTTAATTAGGGAGCATGTAGGGAGCATCTAGGGTTAATTTTAGCTTTAGTGTAGTGTAGTAGACAACCCCAAGTATTGATCTAGGCCCATCTTGGTATATTTCATGCTACCATTTCACCGCTAAATGCGATCAAATTAAAAAAAACTTACAATTTTTCACAATTTTAGGTTTCTCACTGAAATTATTTACAAACAACTTTTGCAAGTATGGCATAAATGATTGTAAATGCTTCTCTGGGATCCCCTTTGTTCAGAAATAGCAGACATATATGGCTTTGGCGTTGCTGTTTGGTAATTATAAGGCCGCTAAATGCCGCTGCGCACCACACGTGTATTATGCCCAGCAGTGCAGGGGTTAATTAGGTCATTTGTAGGAGCTTGCAGGGTTAATTTTAGCTTTAGCATAGAGATCAGCCTCCCACCTGACACATCACACCCCAGGATCCCTCCCAAATAGCTCTCTTCCCTCCCCCATCCCACAATTGTCCCCGCCATCTTAAGTACTGGCAGAAAGTCTGCCAGTACAAAAATAAAAGGTATATTTAAAATTAAAAAAAAAATTGTAAAGCATATTTACATATACAGCTGTGTAGGATCCCCCCTTAGCCCCCAACCTCCCTGATCCCCCCCCCCAAACAGCTCTCTAACCCTCCACCTCTACCTTACTGGGAGCCATCTTGGATACTGGCAGCTGTCTGCCAGTACCCAGTGTGCAAATACAAATGGGTTTTTTTTAGTTTTTTTTTATTTTTTTTCCCCATTTTTTCTGTAGTGTAGCTTCCCCCCCCCCACAGACAAATCCCCCACCCGCTCCCAGATCCCTTAGATTTATTTTGTTGGGGATTGTATCCCCCCTTACTGCCAGTCTTATATAATTATTTTGCTGTAGTGTAGCGGTTCCCACCCGCTCCCTCCCCGTGCACGCGACCACCCACCGGCTCCCGTGCACGCGCGCGCTCCCGTGCGCGTGCCCAACAACCCCGCCCCCGATCCCGCCCCCCTCTCTCTTCAATTTGTCACCGATGGCCGCCCACCCGCCTCCCACGGTCAGCTCCCACCCACCAACGATTGCGGCCATCGATGCCGGTGCAGAGAGGGCCACAGAGGAAAAATGTTATTGCACGATGCCTCGATATCGAGGCATCACTGCAATAACCGTAAAGCGTCTGGAAGCGATCAGGATCGCTTCCAGCCGCTTTAATCCCCAAAGTCGTACAGGGTACGTCGCTGGTCTTTAAAGACCAGGTTGTGTGCGACATACCCTGTACGACTCGTGTCGTTAAGGGGTTAAGGGGCACTATAACCCACTGTAAAATATATACCTTTATTTTAAATAATTAAAAATCCAGGTTTTGGAAATAATCTAGATTCTTACCCAGTAAGGGATATTGGGGATACATTTAATACATTTGATAAAAAATACTGCAGTCAAGAGTGTTAAGGGTCAACTAATCCCTCATGGTAACTTCTCTGCAGAATAAGAATACAAAAATTAATATACTTAAACCAGTTAGCTCACAATGATACATATTCCATGTATGCCTGGCCGATAATCTGGATACCTCGGTATCGGTCTGGAAATTTATTTGTGGCTTTCTGGCACTAGTTACAGACATACAAACATAAAATAACACTGATGCATTTCGGTCCGTAAACGTTGAAAATGGTCCGTTTACAGACCAAAATGCATCTGTGTTATTTTATGTTTGTATGTCTGTAACTAGTGCCAGAAAGCCACAAATAAGTCTCCAGACCGATGCAGAGGTATCCAGGTATCTATCTTAATCTGGTTTGCAATGAAGTACTAACATTACAGAATACTGTTTCCAGTAAGCAAACCAATATGTCTAATAGTGAAAGAAAGGCATTCATGGAGATGACAAAATGGAAAGATGTACAGATCAAACAGAGTGATAAAGGAGGTAATAATGTTCTCTGGTCATCAGTAATGTACATAGAAGAAGCGAACAAACAGTTGTCAGTTTGTAAAAATTATAAGAAACTATTTAGTAACCACACTGAAGTGTTTATACACAAATATAATTCATTATTATCCAAAGGATGCAATCAAGGGGCTATTGACACAGAGGAAAGAAATTTCCTTACTGTAAAAACTCCTAAAACAGCCACACTATACCTGTTGCCAAAAATCCATAAAAATAGTGAGTGCCCTCCTGGTAGACTGATAATATTGGGTAATGATTCTCTAATGGAAAAGGCAAGTAAATATATAGATGCCAGACTATCCAAAATTGTAACGAGAATCCCCTCTTATACTAGAGATACTGCTCATGTGATACAAAAGAAAAAAAAAGATCTACACATCCGACACAGCGATACTAGTGTCATGTGACGTTGAGTCTTTATACACCAGTATTCAAACTGAGTGGGGAATTAAAGCAGTAGAGCATTGCCTTTCTAGTGAGGAAAAAAATTCAGATATCACTAAGATATATCTCATAGAACTTCTTATGTTTGTCCTCAGACATAATTATTTTGAGTTTGACAACCAGTTCTATGTTCAAACATGTGTTACGGCATTGGGTACCTTGTGCACTCCGAGGTATGATAATTTTATTTAGGGTGGTGGGAGAGACAGGTAGTCTCCAGAAGTGAATATCAGGACTATAGGCAATACATACTCCATTGATCAAGAAATATAGATGACCTATTTATTATCTGGGACGGCCCTAAAACAGAATTAGAAAAGTTTATAATCGAGTAAAACAGTAACCCCTTTGGATTATACCTTACATACAACACTAGCTCCTCTGAGATACAATTTTTAGATCTAGTGATTAAGAACAGATGAGAATAAATAAACTGAATCATATTAAAAACCAATGCTACCAATAATATTCTACATGTCTCAAGTGCCCACCATCCAACGGCAGTTAAAATTCTTCCGGTGGGTAAATACTTAAAGTGAAAGTTAATCCTAGCGTTTTACAAACGCTAGGATTTACTATTGAAACAAATAAAGGGGACTTTCAATCATGAAGTATAAGGTACTTCATGTAGAAAGCTCCTTTATTTGATTCAATCGATTGCCATTTTTACCTTGTACAGCAGCCCACGGCAAAAAAATTTTTGGCTAAGAGGTGACGTTTTTACCTCTTAGCCAATAGCCGTGCGGTAAATCCAGCTTGGCGCCCATAGGAGCCAGATTTACCACATGGCTATTGGCTAAGAGGTGAAAACGTCACCTCTTAGCCAAATTTTATTTTTGCCGTGGGTTCCTGTGCAAGGTAAAAACGGGGATCAATTTAATCAAATAAAGG
Organism: Bombina bombina; assembly: GCF_027579735.1. Classification (NCBI taxonomy): domain Eukaryota; kingdom Metazoa; phylum Chordata; class Amphibia; order Anura; family Bombinatoridae; genus Bombina; species Bombina bombina. Next base: position 920,261,733 of record NC_069503.1, read on the forward strand.
AGCTTTCTACATGAAGTACCTTATACTTCATGAATGAAAGTCCTCTTTATTTGTTTCAATAGTAAATCCTAGCATTTGTAAAACGCTAGGATTTACTTTCACTTTAAGGCTAAGAAGAAACTGTTCAACCCTAGACTCTTTTAAAAAGGGAGCTAATGAGTTAAGAAATAGGTTACAAGCCAGAGAATACTAGGAAAAGTACCTAGCAAGAGCGTATCATAGAACTCTACAATATGAACAAGGAGATCTATTAAACCCCAAGAGTAGAAATAAGGATTCTGAGAATACTATCACATTCATCTCTACCTCTTAAAGTTGTTTTGTAATTTTCTAAAAGTATTTTATCTGTAAAAGAAGCACATTTTCCAGGTAAACAACATTTTACACATTTTGCTTGCAAAGCTTCCAAAATAAAACTGAATAACAATTTTGCTTTTAAGAAAATAGTGAATAATATTGCTATTTTAAAATGGGAATGCTACATAGTGATACAATCATCTTATAAACACTGCAATTATATACATTTTTATTTAGTTAGACATGTATTTTGCAGGCACCGTGAGTTTCTCACTTTGCTTGCAAATATATGAAAAGAGCAAAACCTCTGCCCAGAATTTGTTTGCTCTGTGCATAACTGAATTTATAGAATGAAGAAGCAAGTATTCTGGTCTGCTGTTAAGAACACTGAATGGGCATATGCGTTTATACATCAGAGAGTCTGAAGCTAAAAGGTCTTCTTATTTATCTCATGAAGAAACCAAAATCTATTCTTAGTGTAAGAAATGGAAGGTAATCAAGGCCTATATATATATTCAAAAAGACTCCCAGAATACATCTTTTAATGCAACTTTTACTTCTTTATTCTCATATTGTTTCCAATATATAGTACACATGTGCATATGTACAAGACCAACGTTTCGGCCCCAAACATGGGCCATTTTCAAGGTACACAATGCCTGAATACAGCACATTAAAGGGACATTATACACTCATTTTTTCTTTGCATAAATGTTTTGTAGATAATCTATTTATATAGCCCATAAAGTTTTTTTTTTAATTACTGTATAGTTTTGCTTATTTTTAAATAACATTGCTCTGATTTTCAGACTCCTAACCAAGCCCCAAAGTTTTATGTGAATACGCTCGACTACCTACTCCAGCTTGCTCCTGTTTGTGTAAAGGGTCTTTTCATATGCAAAAGAAGGGGGGGGGGAGTGTCTTATTTGCCACTTGCAGTGGGCTTTCCAGCTACCTTTTCAACAGAGCCAAACTGACAGCTTCTAAGTAAGTGTTTAAACAGTTATATACTGGATTTTTATTTCAGTATCTGTGCATATTATTCTTTATAGTAGTGTCTATTACATGCAGTTATATGAAAATGAGTGTATACTGTCCCTTTAAATACCCTGAGCTTCAAAATTTCCCGCCAGACTCCCCAGCTGACGTCACATACCTAACTCCTTCCATACTCAGCCTCATATCGCTACCTAGTGGACATTTTCTATATTGCATTCTTTGCTTCAACTGTTTCTTATTAGGCTTGCTGGAAAAAAAAGAAAGGATAATATCATCAATACTGAAAGAGCCCAGATATCATCATACAGATCAAAATGATTAAGGTCACAATTTAAAAATTTTTTTTTTTACAAAAAAACATGTTAAGGACAAAAATGTGTTCAGCCCTTTTGGTTGAACTGTACCAAGCTCATCAATTCAGCTGGCTTCCCTATGGAGTAACTGATTTTTCCTATTACCCCCCCCCCCAGGCTGTTTTACTATCTGGTCTATAGGGGCACATCACAGACTGGAGGTGGGGTGTTTGCACTACAAAAAAAGTTTCACAACAGGTTATCTGTTTTACCAAAATCTATTGCTGCCCTTATGCTGGATCTGTGTACTGCTATCCTCTCCTTTAGCATGCATTTGTTTTTCCCTACATAGAACTTCCCACAGGGACACTTAAAGGGACACTGTACCCAAATTTTTTCTTTTGTAATTCAGATAGAGCATGCAATTTTAAGCAACTTTCTAATTTACTCCTATTATCAATTTTTCTTCGTTCTCTTGCTATCATTATTTGAAAAAGTAGGCATCTAAGCTTTTTTTTGGTTTCAGTACTCTGGACAGCACTTTTTTATTGGTGGATGAATTTATCCACCAATCAGCAAGGACAACCCAGGTTGTTCACCAAAAATGGGCCGGCATCTAACTTACATTCTTGCATTTCAAATAAAGATACCAAGAGAATGAAGAAAATTTGATAATAGGAGTAAATTAGAAAGTTGCTTAAAATTTCATGCTCAATCTGAATCACAAAAGAAAAATTTTGGGTACAGTGTCCCTTTAATTAGATACACTACGTACTTAGATTCACAATTGAGTACCTGTTTAATCTTGTATTTCTTGCCTGTTCTACTGTGGCTAAAGGTATCTCCTAAGATCAGACTGTTGCATGTAACACATCCGTGACATTTGTATACTCCTGGTTTTCTAGTTAGAAAATGAGACCCTTTTGTCCCATACTTCTCTACTGGATCAGCTTTAACCAGTAAATCTTTTAAATGCTTTCATCTGCGATAGGAGAATATGGATGGTTGCTGTACATAGGGTTTTAGTCTGTCCTCTGCTCTCAAAATTTCCCAATTATTAAGAACTGCCTTTCTGAATTTCCATACATCTGTTGTGTAATCTGTTACCAAATATAACAAATTTCCCTCATCTTTCTTTCTTGGTATATTCAATTTTGAAATTCCTAAGACCTGTTCCTGGCTTTCCTTCACCCGTTTACTTGGGTAGCCCTTCTGGGAAAATCTCTCTCCTATGATAGTTACTGCTCCCAACATTTTTTCCTTGTCTGAGGTCAATCTCTTTGCTCTCAAAATTTGAGCCTTTGACATTGAGTTTAACAAATGTTTAGGGTGGTAACTGTCATATCTGATTAATGTATTACGATCTTTGGGTTTTCTGCATAGCCTTTGACCTACACCTCCTTCTTTTTTATATACCTTAACATGTAAAAATTCAAATGTATCTGTACTCCACTTTCGTACTACCCTAATAGGGCTAGGTAAATCATTCAACTCATTAAAGAGTAATGTTAACATCTCAAGGAACAGGTCTTAGGAATTTCAAAATTGAATATACCAAGAAAGAAAGATGAGGGAAATCGGTTATATTTGGTAACAGATTACAAGACAGATGTGTGTAAATTCAGAAAGACAGTTCTTAATAATTGGGAAATTTCGAGAGCAGAGGACAGACTAAAACTCTATGTACAGCAACCACCCATATTCTCCTACCGTAGAAGAAAGAGTTTAAAAGATTTACTGGTTAAGGCTGATCCAGTAGAGAAGTATGAGACAAAAGGGTCTAATTTTCTAACTAGAAAACCAGTATACAAATGTCACGGATGTGCTACATGTAACAGTCTGATCATAGGATATACCTTTAGCCACAGTAGAACAGGCAAGAAATACAAGATTAAACAGGTACTCAATTGTGAATCCAAGTATGTGGTGTACTTAATTAAGTGTCCCTGTGGGAAGGTCTATGTAGGGAAGACCGAATGCATGCTAAAGGAGAGGATAGCGGTACACAGATCCAGCATAAGGGCAGCAATAGATTCTGGTAAAACAGATCCACCTGTTGCAAAACATTTTTTGTAGTGCAAACACCCCACGTCCAGTCTGCTATGTGCCCCTATAGACCAGATAGTAAAACATAGGAACATAGGAAAAATCAGTTACCCCAAAGGGAAGCCAGCTGGATTGATGAGCTTGATACAGTTCAACCAAAAGGGCTGAACACATTTTTGTCCTTAACATGTTTTTTGTAAACTATGACCCTAATCTTTTTTTGTAAATTGTGACCTTAATCATTTTGATCTATATGATGATATCTGGGCTCTTTCAGTATTGATGACATTATCCTTTCTTTTTTTCCAGCAAGCCTAATAAGAAACAGTAGAAGCAAAGAATGCAATATAGAAAATGACCACTAGGTGGTGATATGAGGCTGAGTAGTTAGGTATGTGATGTCAGCTGGGGAGTCTGGCGGGAAATTTTGAAGCTCAGGGTATTTAAAGTGCTGTATTCCGGTATTGTATACCTTGAAAAAGGCCCACGTTGGGGCCGAAAACGTTGGTCTTGTACATATGTACATGTGTACTTTATATTGGAAACAATATGAGAGTAAAGAAGTAAATGTTGCATTAAGAGATGTTTTCTGGACGTCTTTTTGAATATATCAGATTGGATGACTTCTGACTCTAAAGAGGAACAGACAGACAGCTTAACTTTAATATATATATATATATATATATATATATATATATATATATATATATACAGTATATATATATATATATATATATATATATATATATATATATTTATATATATATATATTGTAGGGGGCGTGTTCATGCAACGATCACGAGCGGTAGCACTCTCTCAGAGCTCCAGTAGAGCATCCAAGAATCCGCCGATTTAGGAAGAACCAAACAGCAAAGACCAGCACCAATACTCCTCTTTGATGCTTTGTGTAGCAGCCCACACTAAACTGTGACCTTTGCTGTGTTTTTGACACCAGGAGCTCTAAATTGTACAACAGAGGCCTAGGGCTGCGGCTCAATATAGGCAGCGCTACCCCCCTCAGTACTCCGAGGTTCTTGGCCTGGAACGAACATAACATAGTTTCTACTCAAACCAGACTGACATCTACCAAAAAAGATTAAGAGGAATGCAACTGAAAGAGAGATGGCAATTAGAATACAGAATGCACAAAACCTCAGACAAATATGGCCGTGATCTCTGCTCCGCCATCTTGTCATTAACAACATTTGAGAGCCTCAAGAGGGGCTTGATGGACAGAGCACCATTTGACTACATAATGCAACAACTCTCCCTGATATCTCTACGACATATCATCACTATACCCATTACTGAAGAAAACTCCCACACTCGATGAGCCCACAGTGACTGCCGAAATAATGACATCTCAAAATCAGCAGATGGAACAACCGCTAATTCTAACGGCGTCACTGGGCGAGTTATGCAGCACAGTGAAGCCTTTGGTGGGAACTTGTCATGCTCCTATCACTGACCGACACCCGGATAACATAGCCCTATATGCAGGCGATCACCGTATCACTCTATAAATCTTTGGGGACGGGTATCCTCAGGGGCTCAGGTGGGACTTCCGGGGAGCCGAGACCAACAGAAAAGCAAATTTGCTGACTGTTAACAACAACCAGCCAGATATGCAAGACAATTCCAACCCTAAATCAGAAGTCTTTACTAGCCTGCGAGAATCACTGTGGCATAAGGCCTTTTCGGGAGCGCTACCAACCTGCATTGTTATGTCTACATCTTTGAAGGGCTTCTCTCAGAGACAGACAAGTATTGACACTTTCCTACAATCTAAATGGGGCTGAAAGTATACCTATAACACATTCTTGTTGCTGTCTATAGCTTGTTTGAGTGATTTTACTATACCTTAACTTACTTTGAGTTTCATATTTACATTTTGTTAGGTTTTAATACATATCTATGCCAATTTTCTAGTTGCCTTGGGAAAACTTTTAAGGATACTGATTGCCACACTACCAGCATGCCCTGTCACATTCTCCCTTATCATTTAATGCCTTGTATAAACAAATTAGTGGAACAAGTGCATACTCCCTATTAGTGTTCGGGTAACGCCATGCGACTTGCGGCCGGAGCTGCAGGGGGGGAGGAATAAAATACAGTCTAAATGCACAGTTCCTCCTTATATTAGTAGCCAAGAGCAGGCGTAATCACTAGTATATCTCTTACAAAGGGATAGATTATACTATGTATATTTTATGCAATATGTCTCAGAGCTCAACATTAAAATGTCCTCCTTTTCCTTTATCACTACACTCTCCAAATAGGAATACCCATATATATATATATATATATATATATATATATATATATATATATATATATATATATATATATATATATATATATATATATATAATAGAAAGGCAGATAGTTTTGCATACACCCACTTGATGGCAGATAAACTACACCACAATATTAAGTCACTAATCTGTTACAAAACACTCTCTCTATACTATGCAATAGAGATCCCATCCTCTCATTCACTACTAGCTTAACTATATTTGAGTAGATGTAATTGGAAAACAACATCACAAAAGGCTAAATATAACATTTGCCAAGAATAGTTTGTTTGGTCCTGGCTTTCTTTACACAAATCAGATGATACCTAGTTATAATCTCCCTGTTTCTCCCTTTTAACATCCCCATACCACCTTTATATAACATTGGTTTAGACCCAAAAGTGGTCCGCTTTCTTTTCATTGGGGTCAAGAAAAGAATTTGTAACTTTATGTTTAAAATTAAAAATGAGGTACAGTATCAAAGCATAATAGCCATGATCCTACCTATATATGTGTGAGTATATATATGTACTATATATGAGTATATATATATATATATATATATATATATATATATATATATATATATATATATGTGTGTGTGTGTGTGTATGTAGTTTTTATTATATATACAGCTTGTTTTTTCATACATCTTAAATTTTATGGTCTATATGCTTGTGATTTAGGGCACTGCATCTGTCCTCCTTTTCATTGAAGCTTGAATTAAGGCTTGCACTTCTTTATTTTTCTCTGTATTGCTACTGATACCTCAATAAACATATTAATATATATATATATAATGTATTTATTTTTTTGCTAAAAAGTTTCATTAAAAAATGTGAAAAAATCCAAGCAGAATAGGTTTTAATGGAATTCTATTCTAGGTTGGTTTATGAGAGTATGGACAAGTTGAGCAGACCATGCAGATGATTCATTTTCTGGGTAAACTGCTTGTATTTAGGACGGAAGTGAGATCAGCGGTAGACCTAATGAACAGAACAGAGGTCCCTGGTGCAAGAAGTTATTTTGCCTTCCCCCCAAAGGTAACTCAAATGTAAGCAAGTGGGCCTATAGGTGCTTCATTGAACAATGTATATACAGAAAATATTACAAGTAGGCAACAATTGGGAACTTCTTATATACATCTAAATAAAAGATATCTCAACTAAAAAAACACATCTTTTAATAAATAGGCACTTTCTCTATCTATTCAGACAATCAGACTAGACCCCAGTCAGTCTGAGTGTCTGCAACCGGGTGCCATGTGGGTGGACCGACACCTGCTCCTGCTTCCATACTGCAAACAGCCACAAAGCGATATCTAATGCTTGCCTGTCTTATTTGAACTACCCCACCCCTGAATGTTGCATGTAATGCTATTGGTTAAGTAGAGCTAGCATGTGGATAGATTACTCTCCTCTTTTGTTTGGAGGGGAGATTAGCACATCAGCTGATATACTCTATCTTACCCACTTATTTCTCCTTACAGTAGAAAAAATAAAAACAAAATGTCAACTAAGAATTGGCCAGGAGAAAAAAACACAAATAAATGTTTACATGTTTAGACTGCTTTGCTCCCCCAGCTGCTATGGGCCCCACTCAGCACTCCAAGTGCCACTTTACCGGCTGCACCTGCAGTATTTCTGCCCTTGAGCTTTACATTTATAAAGGAACACATACACATCTCTATCTATCATCTATCTATCTATCTATCTATCTATCTATCTATCATCTATCTATCTATCTATCTATCTATCTATCTATCTATCTATCTACTATCTATCCATAGACATCAGACTTTAGATACCTGCACACATCAGACCTAACACATGACACCTGGCACTGAAGAACCTCTCAGTAAGATGTCACAAACATAAGAGTATTTGCCAAACCGCTCATCTCCTTGAAGCCCTTCATGCTTCACATCCTTGAATCAGACTCATGCATCTGGAGCCCCTCTTAGGCACACACTAACATCAGACCACATATCAAACCCCTGGCCTTGCAGGCCTTCTTAGCCACAAACGCATATTAAAACATAAATTAGATCAATGGCCTTGGATCACTTTATAGCTATATACCTAAATTGACGACAGATCAGACCCTGGCCCTAGAGATTTCTTTGGCCAAAGCCTCAGATCAGACTCCTGGCCCGCTATCTCATCTACACACATCCACATCACACTACAGATCAGACTTAACCACACACCCATATAAGACTGTAGTTTTGACAGCAGGCCCTGCAGGCCTTCTGAGCCACATACCCATATCAGACCACAGTACAGACCCCAGACCCTGCAGTCTTTCTTAACCAAACATCCACATCAGACCAAAGATCAGACTTCTGGTCCTGCAAACCTTCCCAGTCACACACCCATATTAAAACACTTGCCATGCATTGCTTCTTTGTTACACACCCACATAAAACCACACATAAGACTGCTGGTCATGCATTCCTTCTTAGTCCCTACCTCCCAATCATCCTATTCATGTGGGATTGTTACGAGTTGGTAGGTCTGGCCCTCTACTAGTCTGGCCCTGTAGGACTTTTTAGCCACGCTAAAATCATCATCCCTTGTCAGTCACAAACTTAGATCAGACCACAGATCAGAACCCTGCCCTGAATACCTTTTTACCCACCTTTTTACCCACATCCCACCTCAGGTCCCAGATCAGACCCCTTGCCCTGCATACCTTCTAAGTCACAAACCCATAACAGGCCACTGTAATGCCCTAAGCCTTCGCAAGAGCCACACTATGCTTACCTGTGGTTAGGATGTGCAACATGCTGGGAGCCACACTGTTCTGAATATCAGAGCCAGTGAGCAGACTAAGAATAGTGAGGCTGTTGTGATGAGAGCCAGGGTCCAGGCTAAGTGAGTTTCAGATAGGGCGGCCACTCTCTGGCTATCTACCTGCCTTCTAGATATCTTTACTGGAAGTAAGTGAGCTAAGTTAGCTCTTCCTATACTTTTATAGTCACCAAGCCTGAATGGGAGGTGTTAAAAGGTCATCTCAGACTCCCATTTAAACTTGGTTATTTTGTATGAAAACTAAAGTGTTCTTAATCTGTCTTTCTGGCTCTGGCAAAGTTTCTGGCTTAAGAAACGTTTCTGACCCCTCTAATAAGATATGCCATTCAAGGAGTGATTTATTGGCTAAAGATTACTAGAACTGTCTCTTGGTTTTGGACAGCTCCTCTGGTTATGGGTACAGTGCTGGGTACAGAGATAGGGTCATGCAATGACAAAGATTTATAATAAGAAAAAAAATTTAACAGACTAAACAAATCTAATACAGATGGAAGTTCTTGCTCTAGAGAGCTTACAGTCTACAGGTTGAGGTTGCAAAGACATAAGGTTTGGGGTTATGATTCAAGATATCATCATTTGAAGTGAAATCTGGACACAGCCTATTCACATACATATTACCACATTTTTCTTATATCCCTGATAAACTCACGTTTCAATAAAACTCACACTTCATTATTACATTCTCAGTTATCACATTATTAATAAGGTACTCACTTGGCATATTTATTTTTAACACTATTATGTTCTAAATTATATAGTAACCTAATAATGGTATGACAATATAGATGCTACACTTTGCTCATCACATCTTATTATTTTCCTCATTTTCACATTTGTATCGATCAGCACCGATTTCATCATTCACCTTTTTAATTTCTCATTTATATCGGTGAGCACCCATTTTACCTCTTACTGGCCCCTACCTCAACACTTTTGGTTCCCTTGTAGTATTTGTACACCACCTATAATTATATACAATTTTTATTGAGACTGCAATCCAGTATAGACCCAAGGTCCCTAACATAGGATATTATGTTGATAACAGTAGATAAAGAGTATAGTTTTTAAGTCCCCAGAAGGATTAATCATGAAGTAGCTATGATTAAATCTTGAATATATACAACTAGAAATACTCTATTGTCTATCAAGACAGACATGTCCCCATTTTCACCGCATTGATAAATAGGTAGTCAGTGAAGAATGAATGTTATCCAATCCAACTGAGAAGTGGATAAAAGACAAAAGTGAAACTACAGTCCATTGAACAGTTACGTCAAGATAGGCAGAGCTACGCATGTCAATAAATATCCACACCTAATGCCGTGCCTGTACCCTTTGAGAAAGCTAAAAGTTGTGAAACATGTCAGGGCATAGGGAGTTCTAATGCTATTTGCATTGTTTTAAATTTGCAAGTTGATCTGGTTACTACGTACATGTATAGATGGGTTCCAATTCTGTAATTCTAAATACGCTGCGGATGTTGGTGCGTGTGATTTGTTATATAATACATCTCATCTAGCTGTTTATTAACATATTATTCACTACGGTAAAGTATTGGTGGGTTGTAAAGGCTAGGGTTTTTTTTTATTTTGGGGGGCTTTTTTATTTTGATAGGGCTATTAGATTAGGAGTAATTCATTTTTATATTTGATAATTTAGTTTTTTATTTTTTGTAATTTAGTGTTTTTTTTTTGTAATTTAGAAAATTGTATTTTAATAATTTATTTTATTGTAATGTTAGTTTTTAGTGTAAGGCAGGTTAGGTTTTATTTTACATGTAACTTTGTATTTATTTTAACTAGGTAGCTAGTAAATAGTTAATAGCTAGTTAATATACTAACTAGTCTACCTAGTTAAAATAAATACAAAGTTACCTGTGAAATAAAAATAAAACCTAAGATAGCTACAATGTAACTATTAGTTATATTGTAACTAGCTTAGGTTTTATTTTACAAGTAAGTATGTATTTAGTTTTAAATAGGAATTATTTAGGTAATAAATGTAAGGTTTATTTAGCTTTATTTGAATTATATTTAAGTTAGGGGGTGTTAGGGTTAGGTTTAGGGGTTAATATATTTATTTAGTGTTAGTGATGTTGGAGGCCAGAGGTTTAGGGGTTAATAACTTTAGTATAGTGGCGGCGACATTGGGGGCGGCAGATTAGGGGTTAATAACTGTAATGTAGGTGGCGACGATATCGGGAGCAGCAGATTAGGGTTAATAGTTTTATTTAGGTAGCGATGTTAAGGGCGGCAGATTAGGGGTTAATAACATTATGTAGGTGGCGGCGATATTGGGGCGGCAGATTAGGGGTTAATAACTGTAATGTAGGTGGCGGCGATGTCGGGGGTAGCAGATTAGGGGTGTTTAGACATGGTTTTTATGTTAGGGTGTTAGGTTTAAACATAACTTTTTCTTTCCCCTTAGACATCAATGGTGCTGCATTACGGAGCTTTTGTTTTGACAAACACGGGTGCTAGGCTTCCTTTTTGCCGGCTCTCTTCATTGATGTCTATGGGGAAATTGTGCATGAGCACGTCAAAGCAGCGCTTGTATTTTGGTGCGGTATGGAGCTCAACGCCACCATATCGCCCGCACAAGCCTGCTTTTTACAAAATTGTAATAGCAGCGCTATAGGGAGATGAAATAATGCCGCTTTTGTGGCGGTCGTTAATTTCCCTATAGCGCTGAAAACTTGTAATCTAGCCGATAATAATTTATTTTTTATAGTATTTTTTTTTAAAACTGTAAATCTCGACCCTACTTTCTAGCTGCTTAGTATCTTTCTAAGATTGCGAACAGGTTTTTTTAAGGGACCAGCATCCATGCATGTTAAGTCAAAATTCGTTCCCAGCCATACATATCTTATTGAATCCACGGTCATGAATGCTCATTCCAGATTGAGGATGTTTTTTTAAGATAATGGGGTAGATTTATCATACCCCGGGCGGTCGCATGGAAACAGCTATATTCAGGACCATTCGGCCCTTAATAAATCGGCCCCCATAGGTGAATTTCACACATGTAAATTAGTTTTTTTCCTTGCAGAGTGAACAAAGGGAATACATAAATAGAGATTTGCTGTAACCTTAAGAGATGTGAAAAGTCCTTTTTGGGAGCTTTCTGTTGAAAACATGTTCGCAGTGGTGGGTTTTTAACAATGATAAAATATAGATTTGTGATCACTTGAGAAATTCGGCTCCAAATTTAGCCAGTGCAAAAAAAATCCTTTTCACAAGCCAATAGTTGACACATTGTGATCAACCCCTTATTTAGTTCTCTTGGTATCCTTGAAAAGTTTACCTAAGTAGACCCAGGAGCAGCAATGCACTACTGGGTGCTAGCTGGTACTACACACAGATCATATGGCTCTTGTCATTGGCTCACTAGATGTGCTCAGCTAGCTCCCAGTAGTGGCATGTTACTCTGGAGCTGGCTGTAACTATATGTTTAACCTTTTTGCAGGGATTAAACACAGTTATATGCAAACAATAGTGCAATAATAAATAAAACGTTGTAACACATTACATAATTATCTTAATGCACCTGTATGCCACTTTTAAAACATCTATTTTATGTGCATTATTTAATTACTCTAGAAACATACACCTAGATTACGAGTTTTGAGTTAGGCTTAAAAAGCAGCGTTGGCTGGTCCCAACGCTGCTTTTTTACACCCGCTGTTATTACGAGTCTTGCAGGTACAGGTCTACCGCTCACTTTTTTGTCCAGACTTGGAAATACAGCAAATCCACTTACATAAATTGCGTATCCTCTTTTTTCAATGGGACTTGCATAGCGCCGGTATTACGAGTCTGCCAAAAAGTGAACGGTAGACGGTGACCCTCTCCTGTCAAGACTGGTACCACATTTTAAAGTCAGTAGTTAAGAGTTTTACACTGCAACGCCGTAGCATAAAACTCTTAACTAAAGTGCTAAAAAGTACACTAACACCCATAAACTACCTATTAACTCCTAAACCGAGGCCCTTCCACATCGCAAACACTAAAATAAAATTTTTAACCCCTAATCTGCCAAACCGGACATCACCGCCACTATAATAAATATATTAACCCCTAAACCGCCGCACTCCCGCCTCACAAACATTAGTTAAATATTATTAACCCCTAATCTGCCGTCCCTAACATCGCCGACACCTACCTACATTTATTAACCCCTAATCTGCCGCCCCCAACGTTGCCGCCACTATACTAAAGTTATTAACCCCTAAATCTAAGTCTAACCCTAACCCCCCCTAACTTAAATAAAATTTAAATAAATATAAATAAAATTACTATTATTAACTAACACCTAGATTTAGAGTTCTGCGTTAGCCGTCAAAAGCAGTGTTAAGGGGTCCTAACGCTGCTTTTGGCCGCCCGCTGGTATTTAGAGTCAGGCAGGAAAGGGTCTAACGCTCACTTCCTCACCGCGACTCCAGGCTACCGCAGATCCCCTTACGCCAATTGCGTATCCTATCTTTTCAATGGGATCTGCCTAACGCCGGTATTTGGAGTCTTGGGAGAAGTGAGAGGTTAACCCTCTACCGACAAGACTCCTACCGTCAAAAAAAGTCAGTAGTTAAGAGCTTTATGGGATAACGCCGGATTATAAAGCTCTTTACTACTGTGCTACAAAGTACACTAACACCCATAAACTACCTATGTACCCCTAAACCGAGGCCCCCCCCACATGGCCGCCACTCTAATAAAAATTTTTAACCCCTAATCTGCCGACCGGACACCGCCGCAACCTACATTATACCTATAAACCCCTAATCTGCTGCCCCTAACATTGCCAACCCCTATATTATATTTATTACCCCCTAATCTGCCCCCC